>NW_023996595.1:0-37623 GCF_015586225.1 Lucilia sericata | reverse complement strand
TACTAGACTATAGACTAGACTATAGAATAGACTATAGACTAGACTATAGACTAGACTATAGACTAGACTATAGACTAGACTATAGACTAGACTATAGACTAGACTATAGACTAGACTATAGACTAGACTATAGACTAGACTATAGACTAGACTATAGACTAGACTATAGACTAGACTATAGACTAGACTATAGACTAGACTATAGATTAGACTATAGACTAGACTATAGACTAGACTATAGACTAGACTATAGACTAGACTATAGACTAGACTATAGACTAGACTATAGACTAGACTATAGACTAGACTATAGACTAGACTATAGACTAGTGTAGACTAAAGACTAGACTTAAGACTATAAACTAAAATTAAAGCTACATAGCTGGTCCCATTTTCTTGGCGCAGTAAAGTCTTCTTTCATTTTATATGTATTAGAGTAACATTGCAAAATCTGAAAAAATCAAATGCCTCTAACTCTCTGCTTTGCTAGCAATTTCTTTTATTTAGTTTCTCATTCATATGAAAATATCCACACAATGATTTACATTACTATTTAAGAAAATACTCGAAATTATAAAAAGCCAGTAGAAGATGAAAAAAAGAAAACAAATAAGCTTAAATAAATAAGAAAACTAATAGTTCCACAGATTTGAAAGTTCTTTTTCTCATCAGCTTGTTAAGAGCATGGTAAAAATGTTTGTGTGGTCTCTCCAATGAGACCAGTAACCAGTCACTTAGTTAGACATCCTTAACATTAATATACTTTACGATTTTCATCATTTTCATCGGTGACAGTCTCGTTTTCATTCTCATAAAGACTCATTATTGTGTCATCTCCTTTTTCGTTTCTTCTTCATCATCTACTTTCGTTATGATTTCTATGTGTTTTGCTTTCAATATTTTATTAGGTGATTTTTTTCTCAGATTTTTTTGTAACTACAGCATTCCTTTTAAAAGGGTTATTGACATACAACTTGATTTCTATTTAAATTTTCATTTTCTAAATTGATTTTTTCTAATATTCAATAAATATTATAAGAAATGAGCTAGGAGACTATGCTATAGACTAGACTGTAGACTAGACTATAGACTAGACTATAGACTAGACTATAGACTAGACTATAGACTAGACTATAGACTAGACTATAGACTAGACTATAGACTAGACTATAGACTAGACTATAGACTAGACTATAGACTAGACTATAGACTAGACTATAGACTAGACTATAGACTAGACTATAGACTAGACTATAGACTAGGACTCTAGACTAGACTAGACTATAGACTATAGACTAGAGATAGACTATAGACTAGAATAAGACTAGACTATAGACTAGACTATAGACTAGACTATAGACTAGACTATAGACTAGACTATAGACTAGATATAGACTAGACTATAGACTAGACTATAGACTAGACTATAGACTAGACTATAGACTAGACTATAGACTAGACTATAGACTAGACTAGACTAGAACTATAGACTAGACTATAGACTAGACTATAGACTAGACTATAGACTAGACTATAGACTAGATATAGACTAGACTATAGACTAGACTATAGACTAGACTATAGACTAGACTATAGATAGACTATATAGACTAGACTATAGACTAGACTATAGACTAGACTAGAATAGACTAGACTAGACTATAGACTAGACTATAGACTAGACTATAGACTAGACTATAGATAGACTATAGACTAGACTATAGACTAGACTATAGACTAGACTATAGACTAGACTATAGACTAGACTATAGACTAGACTATAGACTAGACTATAGACTAGACTATAGACTAGACTATAGACTAGACTATAGACTAGAATATAGAACTATAGACTAGACTATAGACTAGACTATAGACTAGACTATAGACTAGCTAGACTATAGACTAGACTATAGACTAGACATAGACTAGACTATAGACTAGACTAGACTAAGACTATAGACTAGACTATAGACGACTATTAGCCTAGACTATAGACTAGACTATATAGACTAGACTATAGACTAGACTATAGACTAGACTATAGACTAGATAGACTAGATAGAGACTAGACTAGACTATAGACTAGACTATAGACTAGACTATAGACTAGACTATAGACTAGACTATAGACTAGACTATAGACTAGATATAGATACTAGACTATAGACTAGACTATAGACTAGACTATAGACTAGACTAGACATAGACTAGACTAGACTATAGACTAGACTATAGACTAGACTATAGACTAGACTATGACTAGGACTATAGACTAGACTATAGACTAGACTATAGACTAGACTATAGACTAGACTATAGACTAGACTATAGACTAGACTATAGACTAGACTATAGACTAGACTATAGACTAGACTATAGACTAGACTATAGACTAGACTAGACTATAGACTAGACTATAGACTAGACTATAGACTAGACTATAGACTAGACTAGACTATAGACTAGACTATAGACAAGACTATAGACTAGACTATAGACTAGACTATAGACTAGACTATAGACTAGACTATAGACTAGACTATAGACTAGACTATAGACTAGACTATAGACTAGACTATAGACTAGACTATAGAGTAGACTAGACTATAAACTAGACTATAGACTAGACTATTGACTAGACTATAGACTAGGCTATGGACTAGACTATAAACTAGACTATACTATAGACTAGACTATAGACTACACTATAGACAAGACTATAGACTAAACTATAGACTAGACTATAGACTAGACTACAGACTAGACTATAGACTAGAATATACACCAGATTATAGACTAGACTATAGACTAGACTATAGACTAGACTATAGACTAGACTATAGACTAGACTATAGACTAGACTATAGACTAGACTATAGACTACACTATAGACTAGACTATAGACTAGATCTACAGACTAGACTATAGACTAGACTATAGACAAGACTATAGACTAGACTATAGACTAGACTATAGACTAGACTATAGACTAGACTATAGACTAGACTATAGACTAGACTATAGACTAGACTATAGACTAGACTATAGACTAGACTATAGACTAGACTATAGACTAGACTATAGACTAGACTATAGACTAGATAAGACTAGACTATAGACTAGACTAGATATAGACTAGACTATAGACTAGACTATAGACTAGACTATAGACTAGACTATAGACTAGACTATAGACTAGACTATAGACTAGACTATAGACTAGACTATATATATAGACTAGACTATAGACTAGACTAGATAGACTATAGACTAGACTATAGACTAGACTATAGACTAGACTATAGACTAGACTATAGACTAGACTATAGACTAGACTATAGACTAGACTATAGACTAGACTATACACTAGACTATACACTAGACTTTAGACTTGATATAGACTAGACTAGAATATAGACTATACACTAGACTAGACTATAATATGGACTAGACTATAGACTAGACTATAGACTAGACTATAGACTAAACTATAGACTAGATTTTACTCTAGACTTTACACTATACTATAGACTAGACTCTACTCTAGACTATACACTAGACTATATAGACTATACTATTGAATATACTATAGAATGGACTATGTGGAAAGCTATCAACACTTTTTAACATAAATTTTGAAACATTTCATTCAATTAATTGTTACCTTTAAATTGACAGTCCTCAAATAAAAGCGACATTTAACCTGAACACAATCAAAAAAGAACACCAACCTCAATTTTTAGTTGCTTTACCACTATTAAAGTAAAGATGACGTTTAACACCGAAAATGTACGTTCAATTAAACTACTTTTTTTACAGAACTTTTTTCTTTGTGATATTCAACAATTTGGCTATGCTTTGTTAAAAAAGAAGAAACAAATTTCTAAATGTGATTTTTTTTTGCATTTTTTATTTCTTTGAAAGTAACGCCTGCGAGGTATAGAAAAAAAATTACAGAAAAATTACAATTTTATAGTATTTAAACAACCACTCAAGTTTAGATTTATTACATGGCTAAAAGATAAATGGAATATGGTTGGAATAGATATGAAAAAAATATTAGAAATGTTAAAAGAAAATTGCATACCGATAGTCGAAATGATATGATAGCACATTTTAAATATTATAACAAATTTGCAAATGTTTAGCGAAAAAACGAAAAATAATAAGGATGAGCAGTGTAAATTGAACGAAATGAAAAATTTGACTTTTTGATCGCAAACGCTGTAAATTTCTCTTTACCAAAATGGCGCTGATCATAATCAGCTGTTAAAATGATTTCATGTTGTTTGCATATTCCAGTGCACACCCCTAATATAATTTTCTATTTATCTCTATCTTACCTTTATATTTAAAGACTATTTTTTTTCTTTCCTAAATACCAAAGAAAACCATTTTTCTATTATAGTTTCTTTTCTGTTAGATCCATAGTTATAGCAAGAAAAATTTGTTTTTTCTCTCTTCAGTTTTTTATTCTATCATTTTGCTCATTTTTATAAATGACCATTTGGTTACACTTGAAAGCAAACTGAACCCTATTATTTTACCACTTGGTGGCAAAAACATTTAAAATGAATTTTTCATTCAGTATTTAAGCAGTGCAAGCTTAAGACTAACACACAGTGCAGTGCACAATGGGGGAGTTTTCAAAAAAAATATAAATAAATCTGTAATTTTAAATAAAATATTAAAATTTTTATTAAAATATCCCATACTATATGGGATCGAAGCCCTAAATTAGGTCATATACAGATTTTGTCTCATATCTTTGCCTTTGCCTCGAGAGTGATTCACTTTGAACTTGATCTTTATAAAAACTGTTTAGTTGCTTTTCATTACAAATTTTTTTGTCAATTTTTCCCTAAAATTCTCCCATTGTGCAATTTCAAACTAAGTTTAAACGTAACAATAAAATGTTGATATTGTGTAGTAAAAGGTGGTTTATAAAAAATCATCTTTTCTATTCTATTTGTTGTTAAAGCTTTTTTCTTTCCATTTAATTTTTCTCAATAGACGTCGACATAGTAATAGCAATTCTCAACTGGCTGGTTGGTCGGTTAGTTCGCTATTAATACATTCTAGTATATGACTAGTTTTATTTTCCTATTAGATTTATTTATCTACACAGTTAGTCAAGCAAACTACCGCCTGAGTGCCTTCTTTTAAGAATCAGTTACGTTCTTCCCTCACTTGAGTTTATGAAACGTATTATTTTACATAATAAATAGTAGGTAACGAATATACGAATATAGTAAAAAACAAATCTCCGTTAAACAAATTACTATATTTTTAATAATACGAAAAAACGAACAAAATTCAACTGCAACTTAAGGCTATAAAACTTTTAAACTAAACGTTTTTCTACTTTTACACGCTGATGCTCTCTCAGACGGTGGACGGCAAAGATGATGACAAATGCACAGTGGGATAAGTTTGCAACAAAAATCTTAGTTTTCTGTAGAAAGACTGGGTATACCATAGAAAAACTTAGACTATAGTCTAGACTATAGACTAGACTATAGACTAGACTATAGACTAGACAATAGACTAGACTATAGACTAGACAATAGACTAGACTATAGACTAGACTATAGACTAGACTATAGACTAGACTATAGACTAGACTATAGACTAGACTATAGACTAGACTATAGACTAGACTATAGACTAGACTATAGACTAGACTATAGACTAGACTATAGACTAGACTATAGACTAGACTATAGACTAGACTATAGACTAGACTATAGACTAGACTATAGACTATAGACTAGACTATAGACTAGACTATAGACTAGACTATAGACTAGACTATAGACTAGACTATAGACTAGACTATAGACTAGACTATAGACTAGACTATAGACTAGACTATAGACTAGACTATAGACTAGACTATAGACTAGACTATAGAATAGACTATAGACTAGACTATAGACTAGACTATAGACTAGACTATAGACTAGACTATAGACTAGACTATAGACTAGACTATAGACTAGACTATAGACTAGACTATAGACTAGACTATAGACTAGACTATAGACTAGACTATAGACTAGACTATAGACTAGACTATAGACTAGACTATAGACTAGACTATAGACTAGACTATAGACTAGACTATAGACTAGACTATAGACTAGACTATAGACTAGACTATAGACTAGACTATAGACTAGACTATAGACTAGACTATAGACTAGACTATAGACTAGACTATAGACTAGACTATAGACTAGACTATAGACTAGACTATAGACTAGACTATAGACTAGACTATAGACTAGACTATAGACTAGACTATAGACTAGACTATAGACTAGACTATAGACTAGACTATAGACTAGACTATAGACTAGACTATAGACTAGACTATAGACTAGACTATAGACTAGACTATAGACTAGACTATAGACTAGACTATAGACTAGACTATAGACTAGACTATAGACTAGACTATAGACTAGACTATAGACTAGACTATAGACTAGACTATAGACTAGACTATAGACTAGACTATAGACTAGACTATAGACTAGACTATAGACTAGACTATAGACTAGACTATAGACTAGACTATAGACTAGACTATAGACTAGACTATAGACTAGACTATAGACTAGACTATAGACTAGACTATAGACTAGACTAGATAGACTATAGACTAGACTATAGACTAGACTATTGACTAGACTATTGACTAGACTATAGACTAGACTATAGACTAGACTATAGACTAGACTATAGACTAGACTATAGACTAGACTATAGACTAGACTATAGACTAGACTATAGACTAGACTATAGACTAGACTAGACTATAGACTAGACTATAGACTAGACTATAGACTAGACTATAGACTAGACTATAGACTAGACTATAGACTAGACTATAGACTAGACTATAGACTAGACTATAGACTAGACTATAGACTAGACTATTGACTAGACTATAGACTAGTTTATAGTCTAGCCTATTGACTAGATCATAGACTAGACCATAGATTAGACTATAGACTATACTATTACAGTTTTCCTGCAGAAAAATTTTGTATAACAGTTTTTCTTTTAAAAAATTGTGTAGATAGTTTTTTCTTAAATATTTGTCTTTAAGAGAAATTGTTGATAACAGTTTTTTTCTCTTTTTTATTTTAGAGCACAATTTAAACCTTCAGAACACTGTGCTTCAGCAAGCACTTAATGCAAATATTGTTGTTGCATTTGTTGTTCTATCTTTTAAAACTTAAGTATTTTGTTTATTACTTTTGCGGTTGCTGCTGTTGTAGTTAATAACGATTTGAAATTATATCTTGTTGTTTATTTGATTATGGTTATATTTAACTTCTTTTTAATATTTGCCGTAGTCAATGTTTACCTCTTAGTTTGCTATTTTTTTTCTAATAATGGCCGCCTGTTACCCCTTTTCTTTTAAAAAACAAGCGATTGTATGGGTATGGGTGAGAGAGAGAGGGGTGGAGATGAGAGATAACATTGCTAAGAGGGAATTAATGATGAATATGATATTGTTAACAAGCAGGCGTTTACGTTTATTTGACCCAGTCCCGCAAACCAATAATTACAATTGAATATTGTATCGTAACTTTTAGTATTATTTTGCACAATGGTCCCCTCACTTCTACTAGTTGTGTTTCTTTCAGATTTTTTCTATTATTATCAAGTTTTAGTTCAATATGGAATAATTTAGCTTATGATGTGATTATTATTATTTTTTTAAAATGTTTTATTTGGTGTTATCTATTATTTATTTTTTTTGTGTAACCATAAACATGACAATCATTTTTAACACTCGGTTTTTGTCGTTGTTGTGGAATTGTTAAAAAATACAAAATTTAATTGCAATATTGAATTTCAAAACTATTTATCTTTTTACACTTTCTTGAGAAAAATTGTAATTGTCTTTTAGGCCATAATTAAGAAATATTGGCAAAATATTATAAATTTTAAGAATATTTTATTTTTGTGAATATATCGTTCTCAACATCTTCATTAGTTTGTTTTGTCGAATTTCACTATCTTTTCTAATTCCACTAATAAGTGTGTTTGCCAACATTTGTTGCAAAAAAAAAAACTCTTCCAAACTTTTAACGATTTCTACACATTCACTCTCATTTGTACAGCAAATATAACAAATAAAACCATAAGATTTATATCTTAATAGATTTGACTAAATGTAGCGGTAATTTTAGCCAAACAACACAAATAAAAAATAGATTAAAATCAACGTATGTACATTTTTTCTCTTCATCTTTCTATTTTCTGTAAAGCTAAACAAACTGACAAGAAAATACAACAACAACATTAAACACTAAATTAAGATTGTCTTGTTACTATACAGTGGGCGAAAAGAAAGTAGTGAAGTAGAAACAGCTCTTTTCTATGGAAATTGTGTATAACAGATTTTCTACACAAATAAGTTTGTGTATAACAGTTTTTCTGTAGAAAAATATTTGTATAACAATGTATTCTCTGAAAAAATTGTGTATAACAGTTCTTTTTCTACAGACAAATTGTGCATATCAGTTTATTTATGGAAGAAATTGTGTATAACAGTTTTTTTTAATACAAAAATCTTTGTCTAACAGTTTTTTCAATGGAAAAATTTCTGTAATCTATGAAAAATTTTGATAATTTTTCTCTTCTATAACAGTTTTTCTTTAGAAGAAATTGTGTATAACAATTAACTAGACTATAGACTAGACAATAGACTAGACTATAGGCTAGACTATAGACTATACTATAGACTAGACTATAGACTAGACAATAGACTAGACTATAGACTAGACTATAGACTAGACTATAGACTAGACTATAGACTAGACTATAGACTAGACTATAGACTAGACTATAGACTAGACTATAGACTAGACTATAGACTGGACTATAGACTAGACTATAGACTAGACTATAGACTAGACTATAGACTATAGACTAAACTGTAGACTAGACTATAGACTAAACTGTAGACTAGACTATAGACTAGACTATAGACTAGACTATAGACTAGACTATAGACTAGACTATAGACTAGACTATAGACTAGACTATAGACTAGACTATAGACTAGACTATAGACTAGACTATAGACTAGACTATAGACTAGACTATAGACTAGATTATAGACTAGACTATAGACTAGACTATAGACTAGACTATAGACTAGACTATAGACTAGACTATAGACTAGACTATAGACTAGACTATAGACTAG
Source organism: Lucilia sericata (assembly GCF_015586225.1). NCBI lineage: Eukaryota > Metazoa > Arthropoda > Insecta > Diptera > Calliphoridae > Lucilia > Lucilia sericata. The sequence continues at coordinate 28,388 of NW_023996595.1, read as the reverse complement.
ACTATAGACTAGACTATAGACTAGACTATAGACTAGACTATAGACTAGACTATAGACTAGACTATAGACTAGACTATAGACTAGACTATAGACTAGACTATAGACTAGACTATAGACTAGACTATAGACTAGACTATAGACTAGACTATAGACTAGACTATAGACTAGACTATAGACTAGACTATAGACTAGACTATAGACTAGACTATAGACTAGACTATAGACTAGACTATAGACTAGACTATAGACTAGACTATAGACTAGACTATAGACTAGACTATAGACTAGACTATAGACTAGACTATAGACTAGATTATAGACTAGACTATAGACTACACTATAGACTAGACTATAGACTACACTATAGACTAGACTATAGACTAGACTATAGACTAGACTATAGACTAGACTATACTCTAGACTATAGACTAGACTATAGACTAGACTATAGACTAGACTATAGACTAGACTATAGACTAGACTATAGACTAGACTATAGACTAGACTATAGACTAGACTATAGACTAGACTATAGACTAGACTATATACTAGACTATAGACTAGACTACAGACTAGACTATAGACTAGACTATAGACTAGACTATAAACTAGACTATAGACTAGACTATAGACTAGACTATAGACTAGACTATAGACTAGACTATAGACTAGACTATAGACTAGACTATAGACTAGACTATAGACTAGACTATAGACTAGACTATAGACTAGACTATAGACTAGACTATAGACTAGACTATAGACTAGACTATAGACTAGACTATAGACTAGACTATACTCTAGACTATAGACTAGACTATAGACTAGACTATAGACTAGACTATAGACTAGACTATAGACTAGACTTTAGACTAGACTATAGACTAGACTATAGATTAGACTATAGACTAGACTATAGACTAGACTATAGACTAGACTATAGACTAGACTATAGACTAGACTATAGACTAGACTATAGACTAGACTATAGACTAGACTATAGACTAGACTATAGACTAGACTATAGACTAGACTATAGACTAGACTATAGACTAGACTATAGACTAGACTATACTCTAGACTATAGACTAGACTATAGACTAGACTATAGACTACACTATAGACTAGACTATAGACTAGACTATAGACTACACTATAGACTAGACTATAGACTAGACTATAGACTAGACTATACTCTAGACTATAGACTAGACTATAGACTATACTATAGACTAGACTATAGACTAGACAATAGACTAGACTATAGACTAGACTATAGACTAGACTATAGACTAGACTATAGACTAGACTATAGACTAGACTATAGACTAGACTATAGACTAGACTATAGACTAGGACTATAGACTAGGACATAGACTAGGACTATAGACTAGACTACAGACTGCTATAGACTAGACTATAGCTATAGACTATAACTAGACTATAGACTCGGCTATAGACTAACTATAGACTAGACTGATAGACTAAGACTGATAGACTAGACTATAGACTAGACTATGACTAGACTATAGACTAGACTATAGACTAGACTATAGACTAGACTATAGACTATACTATAGACTAGACTATAGACTAGACTATAGACTAGACTATAGATAGGACTATAGACTAGACTATAGACTAGACTATAGACTAGGACTATAGACTAGACATAGACTAGACTATAGACTAGACTATGACTAGACTATAGACTGAGACTATAGACTAGACTATAGACTAGACTATGACTAGACTATAGACTAGACTATAGACTATAGACTATAGACTAGACTGCTAGACTAGACTATAGACTAGACTATAGACTAGATATAGACTAGACTATAGACTAGACTATAGACTAGACTATAGACTAGACTATAGACTATGACTATAGACTAGACTAGACTAGACTAGACTATAGACTAGACTATAGACTAGACTATAGACTAGACTATAGACTAGACTATAGACTAGACTATAGACTAGACTATAGACTAGACTATAGACTAGACTATAGACTAGACTATAGACTAGACTATAGACTAGACTATAGACTAGACTATAGACTAGACTATAGACTAGACTATAGACTAGACTATAGACTAGACTATAGACTAGACTATAGACTAGACTATAGACTAGACTATAGACTAGACTATAGACTAGACTATAGACTAGACTATAGACTAGACTATAGACTAGACTATAGACTAGACTATAGACTAGACTATAGACTAGACTATAGACTAGACTATAGACTAGACTATAGACTAGACTATAGACTAGACTATAGACTAGACTATAGACTAGACTATAGACTAGACTATAGACTAGACTATAGATTAGACTATAGACTAGACTATAGACTAGACTATAGACTAGACTATAGACTAGACTATAGACTAGACTATAGACTAGACTATAGACTAGACTATAGACTAGACTATAGACTAGACTATAGACTAGACTATAGACTAGACTATAGACTAGTACTTCCGTTCTAGTTCAGTTTTAGTTCAGTTCTAGTTGAGTTCTAGTTCAGTTCTAGTTCAGTTCTAGTTCAGTTCTAGTTCAGTTCTAGTTCAGTTCTAGTTCAGTTCTAGTTCAGTTCTAGTTCAGTTCTAGTTCAGTTCTAATTCAGTTCTAGTTCAGTTCTAGTTCAGTTCTAGTTCAGTTCTAGTTCAGTTCTAGTTCAGTTCTAGTTCAGTTCTCGTTCAGTTCTAGTTCAGTTCTAGTTCAGTTCTAGTTCAGTTCTAGTTCAGTTCTAGTTCAGTTCTAGTTCAGTTCTAGTTCAGTTCTAGTTCAGTTCTAGTTCAGTTCTAGTTCAGTTCTAGTTCAGTTCTAGTTCAGTTCTAGTTCAGTTCTAGTTCAGTTCTAGTTCAGTTCTAGTTCAGTTCTAGTTCAGTTTCTAGTTCAGTCTAGTTTCAGTTCTAGTCAGTTCTAGTTCAGTTCTAGTTCAGTTCTAGTTCAGTTCTAGTTCAGTTCTAGTTCAGTTCTAGTTCAGTTCTAGTTCAGTCTAGTTCAGTTCTAGTTCAGTTCTAGTTCAGTTCTAGTTCAGTTCTAGTCAGTTCTAGTTCAGTTCAGTTCAGTTCTAGTTCAGTTTCTAGTTCAGTTCTAGTTCAGTTCTAGTTCAGTTCTAGTTCAGTTCTAGTTAAGTTCTAGTTCAGTTCTAGTTCAGTTCTAGTTCAGTTCTAGTTCAGTTCTAGTTCCAGTTGCTAGTTCAGTTCTAGTTCAGTTCTAGTTCAGTTCTAGTTCAGTTCTAGTCAGTTCTAGTTCAGTTCTGTTCAGTTCTAGTTCAGTTATAGTTCAGTTCTAGTTCAGTTCTAGTTCAGTTCTAGTTTCAGTTCTAGTAGTGTCTAGTTCAGTTCTAGTTCAGTTCTAGTTCAGTTCTAGTTCAGTTCTAGTTCAGTTCTAGTTCAGTTCTAGTTCAGTTCTAGTTCAGTTCTAGTTCAGTTCTAGTTCAGTTCTAGTTCAGTTCTAGTTCAGTTCTAGTTCAGTTCTAGTTCAGTGCTAATTCTGTTCTAGTTCAGTTTTATAATTTTTTTTAATAAAAATGTTAATAAATTTTTATGAATAAGTCCCTTGCAATTCTAGAATGATGGGTTTTATTAATTACTATTTTTTATTAAATTCCATTTAGTAAAAATTTCCAATTTTTCTACAGCCATTTCTTACGCCTTTTTGCTATCAATTTGTTTACTTAATAAAAACGACAATGCGAAAAATATACCGTAAATAAATTTAATTAAATAATATTTAATTGTTTACATTTGTTTGGCTTGTAAAAGTGTTTCTTACACAGAAAAACTGAAAAACGATTTTCAATTACCAAAACTCGTTTTCAATTATTTTATTTTTTGAAGTTCAACCTATAACAAAAATTGTATATTCAATTACTACTTATAATTGATTTCGTACACAAAATTTTTATTTTTTTCTATTTTGTTGTTGTTAAATACGTATTTGATTATACATTTTTATGTATCAAATACAAAATGAATTGAACCCTTTTAAAATTTTTGATTAATCGTTTAATTGAAAATTTTTTAAAATTAATTTTTTCTGTGTATTATTGTGTTTTTTTTTTAAATTTTCAAATAAGTCATAATAAAAGAATGTTTGTTTTTTAATTTTATTTAATTACTTAATTGAAATACTGTTTTATTTTGTTATAATTTTGCTTTTGCGTTTTATTTTTTTCTGAGTTGTTAACTCATAATAATGGAATTTTTTTTTATATTTTTTTCACACACTATTAAATTGTTAGAAAACATGACACTCTTCTATATTTGTTTGATAAAATGTGATATTTTGTTTTGAATTTTTTTTTTTAATTAATTTATCACGTGGAGTTAAAACCGGTTTTCAAATTTAATTTTTTATTAAGAAATTTTCTGATTTTAAAAGAAATTATTTTAAATAAAATAAATTACTTTTAACGCCCACTTACTTAAAATGTTTTGGTTTTCTTTTAAAAGTTTAAATGATAAATAGGTTGCTACCATTTCGCATTAAAAAATTTGCTCCACATATTTTGTTTATTTAAACAAAAAATCAGTGTGAGAATTTTAATTTTTTAATTTTTTTTATAATGTTTTTATATAAACTTGTTTTTTATTTTCTATAACAAAATTTAAAAATTTTAATTTATGTTTATTTTTTGCTTGAATTTTATTTGGTCGTGTGTCTGTTTGTTTTAAATTTTTATTTCATTTTTTTTAAACAAGTCGTGGTGTTGCCATTTATTTATATAGTATTATTAGTTTGCTTTTTATTGTTGTTAACAATTTAACACCTTAGTTTTTTACGAACAATATTAACAAATAAATACTTCTCAATTAATAATATCAACTTTATATGGTTAATTGCAGGCGCCTTTAATGTTTTAAAGATTTGTTTAAGAATATAGCATTTAAATTATGGTAAATTTAAATTGTTGTTTACAAAATTCAGATTTCTGTAGATAATTAAAGCATTAACCGGTTTTTGAGAATTTGTTTATAAAATTAAACATAGTATGTTAAAGAAAATATACGCAATTTTTAGATTTTCAAACTCAGTTGTAAATTTAAATGAAGTTTTTTAGCTAATAAATATTTTGCTATCTAATTATTATTTAATACACTTATCAATATGATAATTTAAATTCTTACACTAACACTTAAAATCTCTTTACCATTAGGAATATATGCTAAATGTATTATTTTTCTTCCCCTGAATAGTTTAAAAACTTATTTAATAAATGTACATACATTTCTGTAGGGTTGAAGGATCTCCATTAATACTGTATAATATAACGAGCATGGTATGTGCAGACTTTAGTTCAGTTCTAGTTCAGATCTAGTTCAGTTCTAGTTCAGTTCCTAGTTCAGTTCTAGTTCAGTTTCTAGTTCAGTTCTAGTTCAGTTCTAGTTCAGTTCTAGTTCAGTTCTAGTTCAGTTCTAGTTCAGTTCTAGTTCAGTTCTAGTTCAGTTCTAGTTCAGTTCTAGTTCAGTTCTAGTCAGTTCTAGTTCAGTTCTAGTTCAGTTCTAGTTCAGTTCTAGTTCAGTTCTAGTTCAGTTCTAGTTCAGTTCTAGTTCAGTTCTAGTTCAGTTCTAGTTCAGTTCTAGTTCAGTTCTAGTTCAGTCTAGTTCAGTTCTAGTTCAGTTCTAGTTCAGTTCTAGTTCAGTTCTAGTTCAGTTCTAGTTCAGTTCTAGTTCAGTTCTAGTTCAGTTCTAGTTCAGTTCTAGTTCAGTTCTAGTTCAGTTTCTAGTTCAGTTCTAGTTCAGTTCTAGTTCAGTTCTAGTTCAGTTCTAGGTTCAGTTCTAGTTCAGTTAGATTCAGTTCTAGTTTCTAGTTTCGAGTTCTGTTCTAGTTTCTGTTTCTAGTTCTGTTCTAGTTCAGTTCTATGTCCAGTTCTACTTCAGTTCTAGTTCAGTTTCTAGTTCAGTTCTAGTTCAGTTCTAGTTCAGTTCTAGTTCAGTCTAGTTCAGTTCTATTCGTTCTAGTTCAGTTCTAGTTCAGTTCTAGTTCAGTTCTAGTTCAGTTCTAGTTCAGTTCTAGTTCAGTTCTAGTTCAGTTCTAGTTCAGTTCTAGTTCAGTTCTAGTTCAGTTCTAGTTCAGTTCTAGTTCAGTTCTAGTTCAGTTCTAGTTCAGTTCTAGTTCAGTTCTAGTTCAGTTCTAGTTCAGTTCTAGTCAGTTCTAGTCAGTTTAGTTTCAGTTCTAGTTCAGTTCTAGTTCAGTTCTAGTTTCAGTTCTAGTTCAGTTCTAGTTCAGTTCTAGTTCAGTTCTAGTTCTAGTTCAGTTCAGTTCAGTTCAGTTCAGTTCAGTTCAGTTCAGTTCAGTTCTAGTTCAGTTCAGTTCAGTCAGTTCTAGTTCAGTTCAGTTCTAGTTCAGTTCTTAGTTCAGTTCTCGTTCAGTTCTAGTTCTATTTCTAGTTCAGTTCTAGTTCAGTTCTAGTTCAGTTCTAGTTCAGTTCTAGTTCAGTTCTAGTTCAGTTCTAGTCAGTTCTAGTTCAGTTCTAGTTCTGTTCTCGTTCTGTTCTAGTTCTGTTCTAGTTCTGTTCTAGTTCAGTTCTAGTTCAGTTCTCACTTCGTTCTAGTTCAGTTCTAGTTCAGTTTTAGTTCAGTTCTAGTTCAGTTCTAGTTCAGTTCTAGTTCAGTTCTAGTTCAGTTCTAGTTCAGTTCTAGTTCAGTTCTTAGTTCAGTTCTAGTTCAGTTCTAGTTCAGTTCTAGTTCAGTTCTAGTTCAGTTCTAGTTCAGTTCTAGTTCAGTTCTTAGTTCAGTTTCTAGTTCAGTTCTAGTTCAGTTCTAGTTCAGTTCTAGTTCAGTTACTAGTTCAGTCTAGTTCAGTTCTCAGTTCAGTTCTAGTTCAGTTCTAGTTCAGTTCTAGTTCAGTTCTAGTTCAGTTCTAGTTCAGTTCTAGTTCATTCTAGTTCAGTTCTAGTTCAGTTCTAGTTCAGTTAGTTAGTCCTACTTTAGTTTTGTTTAGTCCCTAGTTCAGTTCTAGTTCTGTTCTAGTTCTGTTCCAGTTCTGTTCTAGTTATTATAGTTCTGCCTAGTTCTGTTCTAGTTCTGTTCTAGTTCTATTCTAGTTCTATTATAGTTCTGTTCTAGTTCTGTTTCTAAATGAGTTCAGTTCTAGTTAGTACAACTTGCAGTTACTTTTAACTAAAACAACTTATTGACGTAAATGCAAGCATTTTTAAGCGACACATAAAACTACGTTGCAATTAATAATATTGTGGTTAAGATGTTTTTATATGCTAAAGTTTTTCAAGTTGTGTTGTTGATTGCATACCTAGTAGACATCGGGCGTTAAATTATTTGTAAGAATGAGAAATGCAATAAGTAAAAAAAACTAAAATCTAAAAAATGTATATTACAGCCACCAATAACAACAACATGACACTTCAAACATAAATGTTTACAAATTCATTCACTTTAACTACTACATGCTTAACTAACTAGAGAGTCTGTATTTGTATTAACGGTATAAATTTAAATAAAACAACAACAAATACAAGAGTAGAGAGAAGTAAATATTATAAGCAAGGGTGTGTGCAATCTGTTCATATGCAAATGAGCGACAAAAACAAAACAAGACGATGATAGAGAGTATTTTGCTTAATATTTTTTTTATAATAGACAAGAATTTTATGAAAATTCTTAAGCTTTTCATATTTAAATTTTGAAAAAATTTACAAAGATTTTTGTTCTAGATATGTTTAAAAAGTTTTTAAAAATTTTTGAACTTGGTTTTGCCAAAATTATTTTTTTTAATTTATTATAATTTTTGAAATGATTTTAATGGATTTATTAATAAAACCAGTTAAAACTGGTATTTTATTATTGTTATAATAAATAAAATACAAAACAGAAGTTTTATTAATTAATTTTAAACAAAATTAATGGGACAAATTTTAACAATAAAATTTTGTTGTCTAAATTTTTTATTGTTTTTTTATATTAAGAAAATAAATGATGTTTTTAAAATATACTACATATGAATAATTATTTACAACTTTTACTTTTTTGATAATTTTGAAGTTTATTATTATATATTTTTTTTATACAACTAAACCTTAACAATTTTATTGTTTTTTTTTTTTACTTTTTGCAAAGCTCTTATAATTTATTAATTATTCTTATTTTTCCTTTTTGCAAAACATTTTCTTTTTTTTATTATAAATGATTTTCTTTGTTTATAATTATTTTTTTGTTTATTTTTCATTTAACTCAACGTGTTATAATTTTAAATATTTAATGTGATTCATGTGATATATATTTTTTTTGATTTTGTCTTCAACAAATTAGCGACAATTTTATGGTAAATTTTATAAAAAAATAAATTGTAATAAATAATTTTAATTTATTTTATGGCAGAATGGCTCAAAGACTTTCGGCGACTGTTTAAGAATTTTCATGAAATAACGAACGATTTCAAAGTGTTTTTAATAAATTTTATAAAATTTCACATATTTTTATACAATAAGATATTTTATTAAAAAAATTTTCTATAGAAAAAATTTGTATAACAGTTTTTTTCTAATGAACAATTATGTATAACAGTTTTTTATTTTTATAGCTATTTTTCTATGGAAAAAATTCTGTAAAACAGTATTATTTAGAAAAATTTAATTTTTTTATAGAAAAAATTTTGTATACATCTTTTTCTATACAAAAGTTACTTTTTAACAGTTTTTTTATAGAAACATTTTTTTTAAAGACTTGGTTTTCTTATAGAAATGTGTTTGAAACAATTTCTCCATAAAAATATATGTATTACAGTTTCTGTTGAAGTTTTTTCTACAGAAAAAATATGTATGACAGTTTTCTCTACAGAAAAATTTCAGTATAACAGTTTTTTTCTAAAGAAAGACTACTTTATAACAGTTTTTATAAAGAAATGATTGTATTTTCTGTATACGTTTTTTCTAAAAAAATTATGTATAACAGTTTTCTCTACAAAAAAAATTTCAATATAACAGTTTTTCTTAAGAAAACTTCTGTATTACAGTTTTTATATATGAAGAAATATGTGTATAAATTTGTGTATACCAATTTTTTCTAAAAACAAACTTCTGTATAACAGTTTTTTTTTTAATTTGTGTTTAACAACATTTCTTTAGAAAACTTGGTTTTCCTATGGAAATGTGTGTATAACAGTTCTGTATAACAGAAAATCTAAAGAAATATTTTGTATATTACTTTTGTCTATAGAAATATTTTGTATATTACTTTTGTCTATAGAAATATTTATGTAAATAGTTTATTCTATAGAAAGTTGTTTGTATAACAGTTTTTTTTCTGTAGAATTTGTGTATAACAGTTAATAAAAACTTTGTGTGACAGTATTTTTCTAGAAAAATTTGTATGTAAAATTTTTTCTATAGAAAACTTGGTTTTATTATAGAAATGTGTGTATAACAGTTTTTTCTAAAGAAAATTTTATGTATAACAGTTTTTTTATAGAAAAATGCGTGTATAAAAGTTTTTTCTTAAGACTATACAGAAATTTGTCTAAGAAAAAACTTCTTAAGACAAATTTTTTTCTGCAAGTAAATCTAAACAAAAATTTTGTATAACACTTTTTTCTCTAGAAATATTTATGTAAAACAGTTTATTATAAAGAAAATAGTTTGTATAACAGTTTTTTCTGTAGAATTTGTGTATAACAGTTTTTTTTAATAAAACTTCTGTGTAACAGTATTTTGTATGTAAAATTGTTTCTATAGAAAACTGGTTTTCTTATAGAAATGTGTGTATAACAGTTTTTTCTATTAAAAAATAAGTGTATTACGGTTTCTGTATAAGTTTTTTCTACAGATAAAATTATGTATAACAGTTTCCTCTACAGAAAAATTTATGTAAAACATTTTTTTCTAAAAAAAAAGCTTTTGTTTTTTATTGAAAAATGTGTGTATAACTGTTTTTTTTATAGAAAAATTATTTTTTTTTTTCTACAGAAATCTTTGTATAACAGTTTTTTTTCTTTGAGAAAATATAAAGAAAAATTGTGTAAAGCACTTTTTTCTATAGAAAAAATTGTATAAAACATTTTATTTAAAATAAAATGTATATGTATAACAGTTAATTCTAAGAAAAATTTTTGTATAACAGTTTTTTTTTAATAGCATACTGTTTTTTTGAAAAAATTGTGTAAAGTGTTTTTAAAAGAACAATTTCTGTATAACAATTTTGTTCTAAATAAAAATTTTATTTTTCTACAAAAAAATTTACGTATAACAGTTTTTTTATGAAAAATTCCTGTATAACAGTTTTGTTTTACAGACAATAATAGTATTTCTTTAGAAAAATTTATGTATGAGTTTTTTTATAAAGAAAAATTATTTTTTCTATAGAAAAATTTACGTATAACAGTTTTCTCTATGAACAATTTTCCGAAACATTTTGTATAATAGTTTGTACTAAAGAAAAAAAATTTTCTATAGAAAAATTTAAATTTTCTAAGAAAAATTCCTGTATAAGGGTTTTGTTCTAAAGACTATAATAATTTTTCTTTAAAAAAATTTCCGTATAACAGTTTTTTTTTTTTAATAGAAAACTTGATGCGAAAAATTTTTTTCTATTGATAATTTTGTGTATAACGTTTTTCTATATAAAATATTCTAGTACAGTGGACGTCCAATAGTACGTATACTCTTTATTACGAATATCCAATAATACGAATGGCAAAATTGTTGCATTGTCTACTCTATAGTACGAATAAAGTCACAATTTTTCTGTTCGATAGTACGAATAACGCATTTTTTATGGAAATTTTGGTTTATTTACGTATGAATGAAGTTTTTATTATGTTTTTATTTTATTATTTCGGTATCATTCACCTTAAGCTCAGTAATTTTGAAGTTTTTTCGTATTTATTACAAGTGTTTTGTATTTTTAAAAATCCTATACACACAATTTACTGCATGTATATTTACAAATCAACAATTATTTAGTGTTATTAATTTATTTTATTGGAATTTTGATGACCCAAGAGAAGAAATTAAATTGGATGATAACGCCAATGAGGAAAGTGTTTTATTAGTTCCCGACAATAACTCTGCTGAGAACAATATTGAAGCCTCAAAAGTGCTGCTATTGAAAAAGCCGTAAGAATCATTTTACAATGTAATAAACATCGATGTTAAATGATGGATTTTTTAATAAGTAAAATTATATTTATATACGTATGTATGTATGAACTGTTAATTTTGAAAGTAGTGTGACTCCACATTCCAAACAATGGGTTTAAGGATAACTATTCTAATTTTTAAGAGAAAATTATAAATTAGAGAATTGTGGTATATTCCATTCAAGTTTCTAATAAAAGTTTTATGTAATCTGAACATTTTAATACATTTTAGAACACATATGTAAATTGCAAATTGTCTTTGGCACACATCTTTTTAAAAACATTAAAATTTAAAAACTTCTACATATATCTCATTTCAACCATTGGACTCACGATACTTTCAAAATTAACAATTCATATACGTAAATATGTCCCTTTATGCCTGTTTATGTACAAGAAATTTATTTAAAATAATAAACATTTATTATATTTTGTTCCGTTATGTAATTTTTCATGAAAAATAAAACAAAAATAAATGAAATCCAATATTTTATGTGTATTATTTGAATTTAAACATACAAAATGTGTTGTTCAATAATACGAATTTTTCGGTATTACGAAAGGGCCTGACACTATATAATTCGTACTAGTGGACGTCCACTGTATAACAGTTTTTTTTATATTAAATTTATAATTTTTTTCTATCTACAAATTTTTGTATAACAAAAATAATTTCGGTATAATAGTTTTTCCTATGAAATTAATTGTGTATAACAGTTATATTCTTTATAAATTTTTATTATAATGGTTCTTTCTACCTACAAATCCATGTATAACAGTTTATTTTCTATATAAAACATAGTGTATAACAGATAGTAAACTTTATGTAGAAATAATTTTTCTACAAACAATTTAATTTTTTGTTTAATTAATAACTCAGAGATAAACGTTTTACTTTTTCTTAAATTTAGTTTGACAAATAATTTCATTTTTCCACATACTTCATTATTTAAGTAAATACAAACGACCTTGGTAAAAAAGCCCTGTGACCAAAACAGAGAGAGTGAAAAAACAAATCACGCAAAATATTATATACAAGAAAAAAACTTTCAAAATAATAAATTATTACTGTCAACATGCAGGCAAACCTAAGGAAAGTGAAACAGAAAGAAGGAAAGAGATAACAAGTCTTTTCATACATACAGTGTCTCACATAAATATTCGAATGTATTATTTTTTATGAATTACTGTGTTATTTTATGATGTTACTTTAAAAATAATAATAGTATTTAAATTTTTTAATGAAATTTTATTAATTTATATTATTTCTACGAAATACAAGAAAAAAGTAATAAAAACTCATTAATGGTTTCCAAGAAAATGGAAAAAAACCCAAAAAGGGTCATTTCAGGTACTGCGCAAAAATATTCGAATTTTTTCTAAGAACTTTTTTAGAATCCTTGAACACGTGTTTATTGCCCATTAATTAACCCATTATGCAGGTAGTGGTTATATGGAATATTTAACATTATATTTTTGGAAATTTGCATAATTATGTTGTAAATCCTTCCTGTGTAAGCGCTTAAAATGTTCAAAGAAAAAGAGTTGATCAATTCAAATTAAAAAATTAATTTATATCTGTATAATCAAGGCCGATCAATTAAATACATATAGGAAATGGTTGATAGATTCCCATCGACAATATATTTTGTCATTACACGCATGAAACAAAGAATTCCATCGAGTATTTACCATTATCAAGTCGTCCAAAACTGCTGTCAATACAAGACGACAGAGAAATACTGAGGAAATACCGAAGGAACCTTCATCTATCAGCTCCAAAAATTAACAACGAACTCATGACAGTCCTGTGAATAAAAATTAGTGTCGAAATTGTGCGCAAAGTACTAGGGAGCAATAATTTGCATGGTCAAGTACTAAGGTGGAAACCGCTCATATCGAAGTTAATCGATGTTAAGTGTCTTGACTCCGCAAATACACTCATAAGTAAGAATATTGGATTCTGGAAGGAAGTTATCTTCGACGATTAGAACAAATATAATATTTTTGGCTCAGATGGTCGTCAAATGATATGGCGAAAGCTTGGAGATGCCTTGGAATTATCTAACTTAAAACCATCTGTAAAGGACCCAAGTTGCTCTGCCATATTTTGGGGGTTCTGTGTCCGTCCACGGTGTTGGACTGCTAAAATTTATTATTGTAATTATAGACTAGAAGGTCCACTTATCAATTTAAGAGTAGAATTTGCATGCTAGTACCACCAAAATGGGTCTACAACCCATTCAATTTATTTTTCAACAGAAAAACGATCCAAAATACACGACCTGGTACGTGAAAATGTTGATCATTTACAACACTAAGTATCTTCTTTCACCAAATTTTCAATGGAGTTAATGTCTGGACTTAAACTCCATTGAAAATTTGTGGTTATATTTACAAGAACATCTTTTAAATCACTCATTATCCTCTAAAACCACCATACGGTTGCTTTGCATGAAGAATGGGACATAATAACGCCAGAACTATTCCATAAATTGGTAGAAACGGTCCCACGACGCTTGGAAGTTGTTTTTAAAAACAAAGGCTACTATACAAAACATTAATTTCATTTTAATTATTTATTTTTACTTCACAATGCTAATCTAAATATGATTTACACAAAAAATTCGAATAATTTTGTGAAGTTATTTTTTGCACTTTTTTTAAAAAAAGTTAAATTAGTTTAAGTAAATTATTTTTTTTTTTAATTTTTAAAATGTGGTATAAAATTTAAGGACTGTCTGGACAACATAATAAATTAATTTATTTATTTTTCCCACAAAATCTATTATAAAATGATGTCTGTTTTCATAATACATTAAATTCGAATACTTATGAGAGACACTGTATATGTAAGTGTGACTATGTGTAAACAAGACAACATTAAAACAATTACACACTTTTTCATACTCTCAACACAGGTCATCACGTTTTAATTTTTCGCTGATTTGCGTAATATTTTGGTGGAATTTTTTTTTAAACGCAATTTTTAAAATAAAAAGTTTTGTGTTTTTTTAATTAAACTTTTTACGCTCCCACATATTTTTGTATTTAAACACATGTTTTTATTTGCAAATAAACATTAAATAACTTTCAAATGTTTTTTTTTATAAAAAAGTAAAATGTTGTAGTGAATTTTTATATAAAATTTTAAATTTATGAGGGTTATTTGTTAATATAGAAAAAAAATGTTAAACAATAACTTGTTAAATAGTAAAATAAACAAATATTTGTTGTTTAAATAGCAACAAATTACCCGCAATTGTTTAATAAACTTTTAGTTATTTAACAATTTTAGTTAAGTAGACACACTGGGTCTCTTAAGTTAAGAAAATTAGGGTATTTTCCAAGCCTTATTTGCTTGCAGTTTTATTTTTAACATTTAGATTTTATAACACAAATCACGTGACTTGAAATGTATCTTATAGTTGCTTTTTGCTTTTGCCTTAAAATGTTTATATTCATCATCATGGTTAAAAATCGTTTGAAAAAAAAGAAAGAAAAACCGATGGTCAAATGCGATAAATTTTGTGTGTTTTTTTTTGCATTTTCTTTGAAATCCAAACACATAAAAAACGCCAAAGAAAAACAAAGTAATAAAAGATATCCTAAAGAAACATGTTCCATGTCACTGTTGATTTATTACTGACTTTGAATTTCTATAAAAAATAAACATTTTATTGACGATCACAAACCATCTTTTATTAGCTTTTTTTGTGAAAAAAAAAATCGCAAAAAAAAATAATAACAACAAATTTAGTTTTATTCTTGTTTTGTTAAACATTTTGTTGATGGTTTTGAAAATTAGAGGAGTCTAGGTGGGTTCTTAAGGTTTACTGCAGAGGCGAGAAATTCTATATGAATGAACTTTTTTAATAGATTTTTCTAAAGAGTTATGTATTTGACTATAGTGTAGACTATAGTCTATCTATTGTCTAGTCGGAAGTCTAGTCTAAACTATAGTCTAAAGTCTAGTCAATAGTCTATTCTATAGTACAGTCTATTGTCTAGTCTATAGTTTATTCTATAATCTAGTATTTAGTCTAGTCTATAGTTTCGTCTAGCCTATAGTCTAGTCTTCAGTCTAGTCAATAGTTTTGTTAAGTCTATTCTATAGCCTAGTCTATACACTAGTCTACGGTCTAGTCTGTAGTCTAGTCTACAGTCTGATCTATAGTCTAGTCTGTAATCTAGTCTATAGTCTTGTCTATAGTCTAGTCTATAGTCCAGTCTATAGTCTAGTCTATAGTCCAGTCTATAGTCTAGTCTACAGTCCAGTCTATAGTCTAGTCTATAGTCTAGTCTATAGTCTAGTCTATAGTCTAGTCTATAGTCTAGTCTATAGTCTAGTCTATAGTCTAGTCTATAGTCTAGTCTATAGTCTAGTCTATAGTCTAGTCTATAGTCTAGTCTATAGTCTAGTCTATAGTCTAGTCTATAGTCTAGTCTATAGTCTAGTCTATAGTCTAGTCTATAGTCTAGTCTATAGTCTAGTCTATAGTCTAGTCTATAGTCTAGTCTATAGTCTAGTCTATAGTCTAGTCTATAGTCTAGTCTATAGTCTAGTCTATAGTCTAGTCTATAGTCTAGTCTATAGTCTAGTCTATAGTCTAGTCTATAGTCTAGTCTATAGTCTAGTCTATAGTCTAGTCTATAGTCTAGTCTATAGTCTAGTCTATAGTCTAGTCTATAGTCTAGTCTAGTCTAGTCTATAGTCTAGTCTATAGTCTAGTCTATAGTCTAGTCTATAGTCTAGTCTATAGTCTAGTCTATAGTCTAGTCTATAGTCTAGTCTATAGTCTAGTCTATAGTCTAGTCTATAGTCTATTCTATAGTCTAATCTATAGTCAAGTCTATAGTCTAGTCTATGGTCTAGTCTATAGTCTAGTCTATAGTCTAGTCTATAGGCTAGTCTATAGTCTGGTCTATAGTCTAGTCTATAATCTAGTCTATAGTATAGTCTATAGTCTAGTCTGTAGTCTAATCTATAGTCTAGTCTATAGTCTAGTTTATAGTCTAGTTTATAGTCTACTCTATAGTCTAGTTTATAGTCTAGTTTATAGTCTACTCTATAGTCTACTCTATAGTCTAGTCAATAGTCTAGTCTATAGTCTAGTCTATAGTCTAGTCTATAGTCTAGTCTATAGTCTAGTCTATAGTCTATAGTCCAGTCTATAGTCTAGTCTATAGTCCAGTCTATAGTCTAGTCTATAGTCTAGTCTATAGTCTAGTCTATAGTCTAGTCTATAGTCTTGTCTATAGTCTAGTCTATAGTCTAGTCTATAGTCTAGTCTATAGTCTAGTTTATAGTCTAATTTATAGTCTAGTCTATAGTCTAGTCTATAGTCTAGTCTATAGTCTAGTCTATAGTCTAGTCTATAGTCTAGTCTATAGTCTAGTCTATAGTCTTGTCTATAGTCTAGTCTAGTCTATAGTCTAGTCTATAGTCTAGTCTGTAGTCTGGTCTATAGTCTGGTCTATAGTCTAGTTTTTAGTCTAGTCTATAGTCTAGTCTATAGTCTAGTCTATAGTCTAGTCTATAGTCTAGTTTATAGTCTAATTTATAGTCTAGTCTATAGTCTAGTCTATAGTCTAGTCTATAGTCTAGTCTATAGTCTAGTCTATAGTCTAGTTTATAGTCTAGTCTATAGTCTAGTCTATAGTCTAGTCTATAGTCTAGTCTATATTCTAGTCTATAGTCTAGTCTATAGTCTAGTCTATAGTCTAGTCTATAGTCTAGTCTATAGTCTAGTCTATAGTCTAGTCTATAGTCTAGACTATAGCCTAGACTATAGCCGAGACTATAGACTAGACTAGTCTAGTCTATAGTCCAGTCTATAGTCCAGTCTATAGTCTGGTCTATAGTCTAGTCTATAGTCTAGGCTATAGTCTAGTCTATAGTCTAGTGTATAGTCTAGTGTATAATCTAGTCTACAATCTAGTCTATAGTCTAGTCTATAGTCTAGCCCCTAGTCTTGTCTATAGTGTGGTCTATAGTTTACTCTATAGCCTAGTCTATAGATTAGTCTTAAGTCTAGTCCATAGTCTATAATTTAGTCTATTGATTAGTCAATAGTCTAGTTTATGATTTAGCGTATAGTCTAGTCTATAGTCAAGTCTAAAGTCTAGTCTATAGTCTAGTCTATAGTCTTGTCAATAGTGTTGTCAATAGTCTAGTCTATAGTCTGGTATATAGAGTGGTCTATAGTCTAGCCTACAATCTTGCCTATAGTCTAGTCTATAGATTAGTCAATAGCCTAGTCTATGGTCTAGTATAGTCTATAGATTAGTCAATAGTCTAGGCTATAGATTAGTCTATAGTGTAGTCTATAGCCATGTCTATAGTCCAGTATATAGTCTAGTATATAGTCTAGAGTGGTCTATAATCTAGCCTACAGTCTAGCCTATAGTCTAGTATTGAGTGTATTCCATAATCTAGTCCATAGTCTGAAGTCTAGTATATGGTCTTGTCTATAGTCTAGTCTATAGTCTTGTCTATAGTCTAGTCCATAGTCTAAAGTCTAGTATATGGTCTTGTCTATAGTCTTGTCTATAGTCTAGTCTATACTCTGCTCTATAGTCTAGTATATTGTATTGTCTATAGTGTAGTCAATGGTCTTGTATATAGTCTTTTTTATAGTCTAGTGCAGAGGTCGGCAAACTTTTGAGTCGGAAGAGCCAAAATTTACAGTTTACAAAACATATGTTTTAAAAGAGCCACAAAATTGTTGTTTATTAAAACTTTACAAATACTTTATGAATTCACTTCAAAAACATAAAGTTGGTTTAATTATCTACAGGACATTCTGCAAGGAATCTTTCTTATAGATTTTTGACTACAAATACTTTTTGAATTTTTATGGGTCATTCGAATGCATTTTTTAAACACTAGTTATATAAAAATATAGAATTTTATTAGAGTAGGGCGACAGTGTTATCAATTAAAAGGTATTTGGAAACATATCAGGAAATGTAAAAATCACGAAAATTGATGACGCAGCTAATACAGTATAAAGTAATATATTAATTTGGCGGCAATCGAGATAAATATTTTACCAACCCCAATATTAGGTCCTTTTCAGAAAATGACTAACGATCATAATTGACTTAACAGTAGCAATATAGCGGCGAAATTCAAAATATACAACTTTTATAAGAACAAAAATCTATCTTCCAAATTTGAATTTAACGTTCATAACTGTCTTAGTAATAGCAGTATTATGACAAAATTCAACACAAACATAACATAAACATAATTGACCAATCCCCTTTTAAAAGGTCTACTTCGGAAAATAACTTTAACGTTCATAACTGATTTAATTAACGCTCATAACATGCTTAATAATACCAGCATAGTGGTGCAATTCGTCATAAACAAGTTTATAGGAACAAAAATATCTGTACCAAATTAATTAAATTTAAGGATGGATTTAGAATTGACCCTACCCACCCATATAGTGTCCACTTTCGAAAACGACGAAAAATACAAGTATAGTGATGAAAATCAACACAAACAAGTAGGATCCAAAATTTCATTACCAAATTTTGTAAGGATGGGTCGGTCCATAATACGCTTTCTGGTACCTTATTTATAGCCAAAAATTGTATGTCAAAAATATATCAATCTTTTATAGATCACTGTAAAACGTTTCTAAAACGCGCAATATTTAAATATTGAAGTTTTTAAATAGAACAAGTTTTTAGTATTTACCCAGCAAAAACTCGGTAATGGGTTATACTTCCATAACCACTTACTTTTCAATAACTAATACTTACCTTCTGCATTACTTAGAAGTACTCTAGTAATGACTTTCTTATAATCTGATTTAGAAGTACTTTGTTTTCGGCTTTGTCATTTTGTTTGCATATTTTATTTAATTGCGTTTTATGAATTGTGTTTTACAAACAATAAAACAAAATTAATTTTGATTGTGAAAACCATTATTTGATGCGCAATAAAAAAGCTAAGGAGTGGTACAGTGTGTAGAACATTTGACTAAAAAATCAAAGTCCCTGGTTCGTATTCTAGCTGGATCTGTTTATTATTAAAAAACAAAACAACTTACTCAACAACTGTTTTGTAAGAGAAATTGCAAGTACTTATTTAACTTCCTATTAGTAAGCGTGCGTAGAAGTACTTGCCGTGTTAAAATAATGACTTAAAATGCTAATGAAGAAGTAGTGAAAAGAAATTTTATTAGCTTTTTAACTCATTACTTTTCAATGTAAGTTTTTTCTGGGTAACTGTGTTCAAACTCTCTACATTATTAAGTAATTATTTAATTACTATATTTTCAATTTCCAAAAAATATGTTTTAATTCGAAAATTACGAAAATTTCGGAATGTATGATTATGTTTTACATTTTATCTAATGGCACATCGTAAGAGCGCTCATGATACCCCATCGTTTATAGGGAACTTTTCAACTAAAAATTTAAATAATTAAAAATTTTTTTACAATACTAACTTGTACATGGAACAAATTCAATAGGAGAGATAGGTTTGTATAGCTTTAGAAAGTTTGGATCATAACGTGTTGTTTAAAGTTTCACAAACGACTCTAAACTTTCATTTGTTAGTTGTCTCACATACAGAACGATTAAACAAAGTTGAAATGTTGTGTATATTGTAGAAACGTTTGCGAATTGTTTTGTTGGTTTTAACAAACACTGCTCGTTAATCTATTCAGAAAGATATATATTTTTTTATAAAATAAAAAAATGCGTATGAAACTAAAGAGCCATAGCTCCACATCCAAAGAGCCGCATTTGGCTCGCGAGCCGTAGTTTGCCGACCCCTGGTCTAGTGTGTAGTCTGTAGTCTATAGTCTAGTCTGTAGTCTTTAATCTAGATTATGGTCTAGTCTAATCTATAGTCTAGATTTTAATAGAAGATTTCATAAATAAGAATTTTCCAACCCTGCTTTAACTAAATGTTAATAAGCAAATCTCTTAAAAATAATTTGAACCTTACCAAGCTACCTACATATTGTCTGCAGTTGTCTGCAACATTTGCAAAATAGCCTTGTTTCCCTGATGATGGAGTGTGATGTCCATGTCCATGATGATGGTGGTGTCGATAACAATACATCGAATTTAAATTTTCAGCTGTTCGTTTTTTATATTTTCAAACGATTTTTCTCTGTTTACGTTTTCTTGTCCTTTAGTTTCTGTTAAATGCTATAATTGTTATTGTGTTTTTTTAATATTCTGCTTATTAACAAAATCGCGTGTCAATGATGACCATTGGCCATTAAGCAAAAAAGTAAATGAAAACGGTGGATAGACACAGAGTAGGGAAATGAGCATAAATATAAAATGGTGGCAAAAAGGGGGAGCCTTGATAATTTACATTCAGAAAAATTTGCTGTTGTATTGTTTGATGTATATTTAGAAATAAATTGGATTATTATTTTATAAATCATTTACTTCTTTAGTACTTTTTCATGACCATCTGCAGCTAATTTAAGTTGTTTTTTTTTTGTTCCCTCGCACCTTAGCCTACATCTAATTTCATATTTTTTATTGCAGTTAAGATAAAAATCTTGAAAAATAAAGCAGAAAAAAAAATTGGAGCATTAAAAATACGAAAAAGTTCGTAAGCAACTTTTGTTTCTTTTATGACTTTAGGAAATGTTAACTTAATGCTAACTACCACTAGAGCCAACCTAGAAGGGAACTAAACCAAATTTATTTGAAACGTTCAGTCAGTCAGTAACTCAGGCAAGCCAAACAACCGTTCTGAAATGTCATGTTATAATATTCTTTTGCCTTTAAGCAAATTTCAATCTAAATGTAGGAAACCCTTTCTGGATTTTTAATTCATTATTTATTAAGTGCAGTTATTCACAAAAACTGAAGTAAGTAAATAACTAACAGAGCAGTACTAGGTTTCTAGGGCACTTCTATTTTCATATATGGCCAATATTACAGCCAAAATGGTACAAAGTAAAACTAAGAAAAAATCGAATAAACAAAACAGTTTTTAACACCATTTCCTTGAAGAAATTTTTGGTTTTTTGAGTGTTTTAAACCAGACATTTTGAAATAGTAGACTATAGATTAGACTATAGACTAGACTATAGACTAGATTATAGACTAGATTATAGACTAGACTATAGATTAGTCTATAGACTTGACTATAGACTTGACTATAGACTTGACTATAGACTAGACTAGATTATAGACTAGACTATAGATTAGACTATAGATTAGACTATAGAATAGACTATAGACTACACTATAGACTAGACTATAGACTAGACTATAGACTAGACTATAGACTAGACTATAGACTAGACTATAGACTAGACTATAGACTAGACTATAGACTAGACTATAGTCTAGACTATAGACTAGACTATAGACTAGACTATAGACTAGACTATAAACTAGGCTATAGACTAGACTATAGACTAGACTATAGACTAGACTATAGACTAGACTATAGACTAGACTATAGACTAGACTATAGACTAGACTATAGACTAGACTATAGACTAGACTATAGACTAGACTATAGACTAGACTATAGACTAGACTATAGACTAGACTATAGACTAGACTATAGACTAGACTATAGACTAGACTATAGACTAGACTATAGACTAGACTATAGACTAGACTATAGACTAGACTATAGACTAGACTATAGACTAGACTATAGACTAGACTATAGACTGGACTATGACTAGACTATAGACTAGACTATAGACTAGACTATAGACTAGACTATAGACTAGACTATAGACTAGACTATAGACTAGACTATAGACTAGACTATAGAGACTATAGACTAGACTATAGACTAGACTATAGACTAGACTATAGACTAGACTATAGACTAGACTATAGACTAGACTATAGACTAGACTATAGACTAGACTATAGACTAGACTATAGACTAGACTATAGACTAGACTATAGACTAGACTATAGACTAGACTATAGACTAGACTATAGACTAGACTATAGACTAGACTATAGACTAGACTATAGACTAGACTATAGACTACTAGACTAGACTATAGACTAGACTATAGACTAGACTATAGACTAGACTATAGACTAGACTATAGACTAGACTATAGACTAGACTATAGACTAGACTATAGACTAGACTATAGACTAGACTATAGACTAGACTATAGACTAGACTATAGACTAGACTCCATAGAATAGACTAGACTATAGACTAGACTATAGACTAGACTATAGACTAGACTATAGACTAGACTATAGACTAGACTATAGACTAGACTATAGACTAGACTATAGACTAGACTATAGACTAGACTATAGACTAGACTATAGACTAGACTATAGACTAGACTATAGACTAGACTATAGACTAGACTATAGACTAGACTATAGACTAGACTACAGACTAGACTATAGACTAGACTATAGACTAGACTATAGACTAGACTATAGACTAGACTATAGACTAGACTATAGACTAGACTATAGACTAGACTATAGACTAGACTATAGACTAGACTATAGACTAGACTATAGACTAGACTATAGACTAGACTATAGACTAGACTATAGACTAGACTATAGACTACACTATAGACTAGACTATAGACTAGACTATAGACTAGACTATAGACTAGACTATAGACTAGACTATAGACTAGACTATAGACTAGACTATAGACTAGACTATAGACTATAGACTAGACTATAGACTAGACTATAGACTAGACTATAGACTAGACTATAGACTAGACTAGACTAGACTAGACTATAGACTAGACTATAGACTAGACTATAGACTAGACTATAGACTAGACTATAGACTAGGACCTATAGACTAGACTATAGATAGAATAGACTAGACTATAGACTAGACTATAGACTAGACTATAGACTAGACTATAGACTAGACTATAGACTAGACTATAGACTAGACTATAGACTAGACTATAGACTAGACTATAGACTAGACTATAGACTAGACTATAGACTAGACTATAGACTAGACTATAGACTAGACTATAGACTAGACTATAACTAGACTATAGACTAGACTAGACTAGACTATAGACTAGACTATAGACTAGACTATAGACTAGACTATAGACTAGACTATAGACTAGACTATAGACTAGACTATAGACTAGACTATAGACTAGACTATAGACTAGACTATAGACTAGACTATAGACTAGACTATAGACTAGACTATAGACTAGACTATAGACTAGACTATAGACTAGACTATAGACTAGACTATAGACTAGACTATAGACTAGACTATAGACTAGACTATAGACTAGACTATAGACTAGACTATAGACTAGACTATAAACTAGACTATAGACTAGACTATATAATTCCATTTTTTCTTTTGGAAATGGTGTAACCGCCTTTATATTTTCCTGCAATTTTAATGTTCAACTCATCAGTTTTAAACTGAAAATTCAGTTTTTTTTCACCGTTGTTTTTTTTTCTATTTGGTTCAAATTTTAATTTATTTTCTTGCTGTTACCCATTTTTTCTTTTTTTTTTTGTTTATATAGTTTTTCTATGCTATTATTTTTCTCTTCATTTCCATTTTAATTTTATAAAATTTTTTTCTTCCACTTTTCCACACTTAAATTTGATTAATTTGATTGCAGTTGCTGGATAGTGTTATGTGTTCTGCTCATTTGAGTTTTTTTTTTCCTCTTTCAATTTTGATTTGTATTATATTCAAAAATAAGCGGGGAAAGTTTTTCTCAAAATTAAAAAAGATAGTCAGTCAGTCGACCAACCAGCCAGTCTATACGTTTCTAATTTAATTAGTTTTATTTAGATTATTAAAGCACTAGAAAAGAAAATTTTGAAATTATGTTATTAAAACATACATAGAAAAGAAGAAAAATATATAAAATTTTTAATAAAATTTTTATTAAAATTTTTAAAAATTAAAACAAAATTAAAAACTTAAGGGAAATGCTTTATAAAAAAAATATTATAAATTTCGTCACCTTTAGTCGAAATGATATTAAGAAATTTTTTTTTATTTTGTAAAGAAAATTTTGTTTATTTTTGTATATTTTTCTATTAGAATTTTCTTTGGTGTAGACGCGTGCTTTCCCAAGTTTCATATTTGTATATTTTTGATTTTGTGCCAAAATATTTTTTCAATTTAGTCACACATTTATATTTTACTATGGGATTTTTCTTTTTATAATTTTTAAAAAAGAAAAAAATTTTTGTTTTTTTTTTTTATTTGTGTGCATTTTTAATTTATGTTTTTTTTTCTTTAGAAATTTCTAAAAGAGTTTTGAAATTTTTTTTTTTGAAAATTACAACATTAAAAAAAAAAAAACTAGATAATATCGCAATATTTATAACAAAATAGAAAAATTTTAAAAAATATATTTTTTATGTTTTGTCTGCTATTTTTTTACATTTTAATGTTTTCTCTTCCCCAAAAGATGCCACATTAACAAATTTTTATCGTTGCAACAATGTTGCCAATGACACTCTCAACAAAGACAGAGAGAAAAGGTGTAAAAAACTAATTTAAAATGAATTTTAATTTAGAAACTAAACTTTTTTTAAACAACATTTTATAAAGATTTTATGACAACAAAAGCAGCAACAAATTGTAATTACCAACAATTTTATGTCATCATCAGCAACACATTAAGGAACAAACTAAACAGAGACACATTTTTTTTTACGAGGACTCAAACTCCACACATACAAATTGTCTTCTTTTCTTTTTTTTCTTAAAACGAACAAGATTAAGACAAGAAATTTTCCTCTTAAATAGATACTAAGGAAAAAAAAACTACAAACATGAGACAAGGTATTACAATTTTATGCAAAATAGTGATTAAAGGAAGCAACAATGTTGCATGGTGGCTGCCTCATAGTACACTAAATGCAAACAATGTTCGTGTATAAATCTGTGGTGCAATGGATTTACAAATCGCTAAAATCTTTAGAAAAATGTTTCAAAGCAAGGAGCTAAACATGTGGGTTTTTCTTGTAGTTGTTATACAAAACAGGAGGAGGCTTTAGTTTTTAAACAGACATGCCAACAGTGGGGTTGGGGAGAGGAAATGAAGGTTAATATTCAAAATTTCTAGTACAAAACATTTACATGCATTCAAATTCTAACAAAGTTTCGAAGAACAAAAGTTAATCGTTAAGAAAAACTCTTGATAATTCTCTAAATTACTTGTTTTTAAAATAGTAGTATTTTTGTACTATTTTTAACATTATAAAATTTGCTAAATTGTATATACTTTTTGGATAAAAATAGCACAAAAACCTCTTTTTTTGTCTTTGAAATGTTAAAAATCGGTTTTTACAAAAAAGTAGTATTTCTACTACTATTTTAAAAAATTTTTGAAATAGTAGTATATTTAGCACTTTTCAAAACATCATAAAAGTTTTTAATTTGTGTTTAATTTTTGGATAAAAATAGCACAAAAAATACTTTTTTTTTTGTCTTAGAAACGCTAAAAATCGGTTTTTATTAAAAAATACTATTTCTACTACTTTTTTTTTCAAATAATAAAATATTTATTTTTCATCGAAATTTTATATAAAAACAGTATAAAAGTACTAAAATTTATAAAAATTTGAAAAAAGTAGTATTTTTAGTACTTTTTACTGATTGGACAAATTTGTTAATTTCATATAATTTCTGGCACAATAAGGTGTACCCAAACAAAAATTTAGTTGTTTTGGAACAATATTTTAATTTTAAAAAGTAGTATTTTTTAGTACTTTTTACAAATTTTGAAAAATTTCTCAATTTCAAGTAATTTTTTGCTTAAGAATTATGTACCTACCCCAAAAACTTATTTTTTGGAACAATTTGTTGATTTTGTAAAAAGTAGTATTTTTAGTACTTTTTAAAAATATGGAAAATTTTACAATTTCAAGTAATTTTTTGCATAACAATTATGTACCTACCCCAAAAACCGTCCTTTTTGGAATTTTACTTTTATTTTTAAAAAGTAATATTTTTAGTACTTTTTAAAAGTTTGAAAAAAATATCAATTTCAAATAATTTTTCCATAAGAATAATGTACCTATCCCAAAAAAGGCCTTTTTTGCAATTTTACTTTTATTTTTAAAAAGTAGTATTTTTAGTACTTTTTTAATATTTGCAAAAATTCTCAATTCCAAGTAATTTTTGCATAAAAATTATGTACCTACTCCAAAAAAGTCTTTCTTAAAATTTAACTTTTATTTTTAAAAAGTAGTATTTTTAATAGTTTTTAAAATTTTTAAAAATTTATCAATTTCAAGTAATTTTTGCACAAAAAAGTTAGCACCTACCGAAAATTTTATTTTTTAAGACAATTTTGCTATTACAAAAAGTAGTATTTTTACTACTTTTTTCAATATACCAGAATTTGTATATTTTCGGCCATTCTTGATAATCGCCAATACTACAAATTATTCATGAGAAATGTTAAAAATTAGTTTTCTGTAAAAAGGCAGTATTTTCACTACTTTTCCTAAAACTATTTAAAAATAGTGTAAAATTATTAAAAATAACATGATTTTAAGATTTTTTTTGTCATTTTAAAAAGTAGTATTTTTAGTACTTTTTTTAAATGTCCCAAAATTTCTGTTTTTGCTAGTTATTCGTACAAAATGTTAAAAACTACTTTTTTAAATTAATATTTCTTAGAAATGATACCAAAATTCCAAAAAAATAGGTTTTAGTAAAAAAGTAGTATTTCTACTACTTTTCCTAAAACTTTAAAATAAATGATTTTTTTGTTGAAAAATTAGCATAAAAGTAGTATAAAAGTTAAAAATTTCATTAACTCAAAAAACTACTACTTCTTTAAAGAAGTAGTATTTTTAGTACTTTTTTTAAAATTAGAAAAAATATTTATTTTCAAGTAACTTTTTGCATAAAATCCAATAGTTATTCAATATAAATTGTTGCTAACTGCTAAAACACTCTGTTTTGTTTAAAATTTTCATTGAAATACTTCAAAATTCATAAAATCTGTTAAAGCAAATAAGTAGTATTTCTACTACTATTTCTAAAATGATTATTTTTTTTTATTTTCATATAGTTTTGCATAAATTTGATTTAAAATACTACTGCTTTTAATATAAGTTTATAAAACAAAATTATAATGTTTCGTTATTTAATAAATTATTATCTAGAAATAGTTTTTTGTTTGTTTTGTAATTTCCACCCTAATTTTGTTATTTTAATTATATGTTGTTTTAATTAACATTATTTGTTTTTTGTATTTACATTATGTTTTGCCTCATTAAAAAGTCATTGAACTTTGTTATTGTAAAATATTAATGAAAATATGTCTCTTCATATTTCAAGTACAAGTTTTATCTTGTTATTAATGTTTTCTTACATTCTAAATTAAAAAGAATGCCACTGAACTTTAATTCCTTTTTTCTTAGATAAATTTTGTAAATGTTTATTTAACCTTTAAAACCCTTAAAGTGGTGGTGTTTTCTATTGATCTTAACTGAAACTAGTAAACATTTGTAAGAAGTGTGAGACAGGTACGGGAAATTTAGTACTTTAGAACTTTTTGATATCTAACTTTTTCTAACTTATAAACATTTGATAAGTAGTCAATAGACCAGTCTGTATTCTAGTCTATAGACCAGACTATACACTATTCTATAGTCTAGTAGATTGTCTAGTCTATAGTCTAGTCTATAATCTAGTCTATAGTCTAGTCTATAGTCTAGTTTATAGTAGAGTATATAGTCTAGTCTATAGTCTAGTCTAGTCTATATTCTAGTCAATAGTCTAGTCTATAGTCAAGTCTATAGTCAAGTCTATAGTCAAGTCTATAGTCTAGTCTATAGTCTAGTCTATAGTCTAGTCTATAGTCTAGTCTATAGTCTAGTGTATAGTGTAGTCTATAGTCTAGTCTATAGTCTAGTCTATAGTCTAGTCTATAGTCTAGTCTATAGTCTAGTCTATAGTTTAGTATATAGTCTAGTCTATAGTGTAGTCTATAGTCTAGTCTATAGTCTAGTCTATAGTCTAGTCTATAGTCTAGTCTATAGTCTAGTCTATAGTCTAGTCTATAGTCTAGTCTATAGTCTAGTCTATAGTCTAGTCTATAGTCTAGTCTATAGTCTAGTCTATAGTCTAGTCTATAGTCTAGTCTATAGTCTAGTCTATAGTCTAGTCTATAGTCTAGTCTATAGTCTAGTCTATAGTCTAGTCTATAGTCTAGTCTATAGTCTAGTCTATAGTCTAGTCTATAGTCTAGTCTATAGTCTAGTCTAGTCTATAGTCTATAGTCTATCCT
>NW_023996594.1:0-37732 GCF_015586225.1 Lucilia sericata | reverse complement strand
TTAAAGGTTAATATTATAAAAAACTTTAAATATTTTAACAAAATTTCTCAATTTCTTTTTTATTAATTATTTGAATTATTTCCCCATCTCCCATTTAGCTCAAAGGTTTAAAACACATAAATTACGTATTATTAACTAAATAAACATATTTTTGCATAAAAATGTATGAAATTTAATAAAAAATTTACATAAAAGCAATAATTATTTAAATAGTCTTCCAAAAAAAATCAATAATAAAAATACATACATTAAAATGCAATTATTTAACCAAAAGAAAAAAATCTTAGTAAATTTTATATAACATTAAAAAAAAAAAAACCAAACATAAACGATTTAGCTTATATATTTAATTTATTTAATGAACACTTAAAACTAATACAGAAGATAATGTGTTTTACGAAATGGCAAATACATATAAAAGTAAGAAATGTTTGCTAAAATAATAACAATATTTAATAAAAAATAAAAAAACTTAATAAAAAAAAAAACAACTAAATTACTACAATCCCACAATTTTACCACCTATAACATCCAATTGTGCGGTAATGCCTTTCGATATGGAACGAGCTATTTCTTTGGGTTTCTGTAAGAAATTGAAATGGTAAGTCATTAAGTTAATTGTAATTATTAATATAGCATTATTATGATTACCTGTATTAAAGTATTTAATAGATTGGAAAAGGCCTCATAACCATTTACCAGACTACGAGAAATGCCATCAAACATGTCACCATTATTACCATATTTTTCATGTTCACTTATGGTATCCAAAATGGGTAAAGGCTGAAAATATTTAACATAGGAAACGTTTTTTAAAAGTGTATAATATTTTATACATAGAGACTCTATATTCAAAAAGTGCTAACTCAAAAAAAGTGTAGTTTTAAGGAGTTAACAAAAAACTGTTTAATTTAAATAATATTGTTGTAAAATAACTATGGGAGCTAACACTTATTTTCTTCCAAAATATTCTACTTTGAGAGATAGCATAATAACAAAAACATATATAACAAGTTAGGGACAATCTTTAGGTGAAAGATTTTTAATTTAATTAATTTTTTTGCATCAGCTGTTTACACTTTTGCATTTCGTGCTTAAGATTAAACCACCTCCATTGGGCGCTTAAACCTGCAAACAAAATTAACTAATTGAGTACTGAAAAACATCTTTCGAGGATTAATTTTAATTTAATCGCTAATCTTTCCCCTAAAGATTGGCCCTAAGAGTTCTATATTCGGTTGTACCGAATCTTATATATCTTTCACCAGTTGAAAACGAAAAGTATCAATCAGGACGCCGCTTGTTTAATAAAAGTACTAGTTGAAGAAAAAAAAAAAAGTACCAAAAAGTTTAATCTCATAAATTTTCATTATATCAGGATCATTTATATCAATCAAATCAAAAAAAGTACCATCTGAATGACGAAAAAGTTCCAGAAACTCGCCTTTTATAGACTTTCATTCAATCTGCGTGTTTAATATTATAAAAGTCTCAGAAAGTACCAGTTGAAGTGCGAAAAAGTACCATTGTTCAGAACAACATTTACCGTAGGTTGTTGTTGTTTTTCCTGATCTTCCCCATCCTGGTGTTATTGCAATCCTTCGGTGCTACCAATACCTCTAGTTCCCCTGTACTATAAACTGATGGTGTCAAATGTATCTTCGACCTTTCCTTGAAATGATTTGACATAAGGTCGAAGAATTGAGTCTTATATACAATCTAGTGCCGGAAGCACACAGGACATAGTTTCGAGACTTTTACTTCTTGCCACGGTTATTGGAGAGATCCCTTTAAGGCGCACGTGGTATCTGTGGTTTAAACTCAAACTCGCGGGAAGTGAATGTTGATTAAAAGACTGATGCACGTAAAGTGGGGCTAAGCGTTGGGAATGAGTTATTGCATCTCGGAAGTTATTCAACGTATCGGAATGGATCTTTTGATCCTAGCCACCATACAAAGCCACTTTCATATACTTATATAAATCGCTTTGAAATTCAGTACAAATTAGTTGTATGTAAACATAAATCCATACACCAAATTTTATGAGGATCGGTATATATTTGCCTCTAGCCCCATATAAAGTCTCACTCAGAAATGTATTTCAAGTCAATAAATTGCTTAAATATATCAGAACCAAGGTATAACTCAACATAAATTATTAATTATGAGACATTTAATATTCGTAACTGGTGTAGGGTATATATAGTAGGTTACATATAGTCGACCACGCCCGACATACTTTCTTATTTATTTTCAAAACTAAAAGTTTAGTTTAATAATATTTCTGCAATATGTTTTATTTTGTTTAAGTCCCTTCCTTTCGATTTTCACTCACCTGTGTTTTATCAAAATATTTCTTTTGAGTTTTATCGTAGAGACTTAAAACTTTTGATGGTACTCCCTCAGTTTCCAAATTGACCGACTCCCGGGTTTTCTCGGCAGCTTTAAATAAAGAAATCTGCAAGAACCAAAATTTAAGTTAAGAAGTTAGTTCGAAAGAAAGTTAAACAAACAAAACATTTCAAATTTGACTTAATTGCGGTTCCTGATTTTTGAATCCTATATACCCTTCTCCAAAGTGTATTAAAAAATAATTTTTAACATTTTTAATATAATTTTTTTATATTTTTTAAATACGTTATTTCCAATAGATTTTTCTAAATATTCTTTATCCGAATTTGAAATAAAAATTCTAAATTTCAATTGAGGTTTTCCAAGTTTAACTGTTAAAGTTTTATTCAATAAATTCTATATATTAATATAAAGGGCTTTAAACATTACGCGCAGTTGCAGTTGTGTTTTTACACTTGACCTTTTAGTTTTTTAAGAGATCAGTTTTAGAGAACTTTATACCTACTTTGTCTAACAACAAAAATGTTCATGGTTTTTATAATTATTTGTCACATTGTTATTATAAACGTTTTCTTGTAAAATATTTATGATCACTAAATGGTTTCCAACAATAAAATGTGTTTACATTAAAATATCAAAAAATGCGGCATGTTAAACAAATAAAATCATTTCTCAAGGTCATCATTAACAACTTAAATCTTCACACATATTTGAATTATAATTTTGAAATTACGAAATCGAGTTTAAATAAATTTAGTAGTAATTTTATAACAACAATGGAATTACCCTTAATGCACCGGAATCTGATGAAAGCTCTGCTTGTGAATGTAAAGCTAAATCATCATCACTTAATTCTGTTTGATGTGACAATTCTGGCTCGGAAAGTTCTGCATTATAGGAGCCATCACTATTTACCACTGGGTATGTTTGGCAAACAGCCACTAAAAAACTTAAATAAACAAATAATTTCGAAATAATACACGCAAATTTCATTTTATGTTAAAGGTTTGAGTTGGTTTTTTTTTAACGAAAACAAAAACCGTTAATTTAATAACGAACGAACGTACACAACCACACCGAATTGACTTAATAACTGAATTAAAATCACTGCAGAGTTTTGGAACCAATTTAAGTCTTGGTTTAAAAATGTTAAGTGTATTTTTTGCTTATAGTTGTTGTTGTTAGTTGGCATCGGGTGTTACAACATTAAAAAAGCTTTTTGTTTATATTGGTGGGTATATATCAGGGATGGAAAATTCACTACTATTAAACTATTGCCAGTATTTTTTGGGTACTTTTTATAGTTTATAAACATTTGCTAAATAGTCCTGAAACTGTAGACTAGTCGTTAAATTGTCTACAAATGAAAAGCTAGAAAAGCACATTCCAGGGCTTAGAGTAGTAAATGGACTACATGGGAAAGTCAAAACACTAACAGATTATTTCAGAGACCACTCCACAGATTAGTCCACAGACTAGTCTATGGAGTAGTCAATATATTTAGTTTAAAGACTAGCCAACGGACTAGTCCATAGACTAATAGAGTAATTAAGGGACCGGTCCATTGTTTATTTAATAAACTTATTAATAGACTACTTCATGGACAATTAATAGAATAGTATAGAATATATAATAGAACAAACAATTAACTAGTACCAAGACTAGTCCATCGAGTAGACATAGGCTTGTTAATAAGGTAGTCAATGAACTAGTCCATAGTTAATAAGGTAGTCCATAGATTAGTTTCTAGTCTAGTCCATCGACTAGTTAATAAACTAGTCTATAAACTTGTAAACTAGACAATGAAATAGTTCATAAACTAATCTGTAGACTATTTAATAGACTAGTCATTGACCTATTCCATAGACTAGTCAAAAGACTACTCAGTGAACTACTTAATGTACTACTCAGTGGACTAGTTTATATACTATTAAATATATAAACCAATGGACTAGTACATAGTCCAGTTAAGTCAAAACACTAGTCATTATAGTAGCCAAAACACTAGTTATTATATCAAATAATAGACTAGTCCATGGACTAGTTAATAGTCAATAGATTAGTCAGTACTCTAGTCAATAGGATAATTACTACACTGGATAATAGACTAGCTGATATATTCAATAATAGATCTGTCCATAGAAAGTTTAGAAACCTCAAATACATATAACAGATTCATTCCAGAATTTTAAGAGTCTACATTTTTCCAATATTTAAAAATATATAAAAATTTTAACGATCGGATACAATAAGCAGAAAGTACTTTTATTTTCCAAAAATAACTTTCTTGGGCTAAGATAGTACTATTTCAAACGTCAATTTCCCATGCCTGGTTTCATATATGTACATAAATACCTGACGAAAAACACTCATCATTCCAGGCATTCATTCATAATTTATGTCCATGACCATAAAACAACAAAAATTATAAATACAAAAAAAAAAATGGGTTAGTTAGTTAGATGATGTCTCTATCACAACACTAGGAAGGAAATGTCGTCGTTAGCGGTTAAGTTTAAATTAAGTCGTTTACTGTTATACTTATAATGGAATTGTCTGGTCCAGATACAAGAAAAATAGACTACTTTTCTTTTGATTATACATACGTACATACATACATACATGTAAGTATGAAAGCCTACAATGAAAGTAAACTTTACCAAACGCCTGTAAACCACACTTAAATGTCTTACGTCTGGTAGTTTTACATTCGAAGTTGTTGTGTAATAATCTTGTTTATTTGTTTGCTATTTTTTATATTTTGTTTTTACTGAACGACTGACTTATTGACTGACTTAAAAAAGAGGAAGAAGATGTTGGCCAAAAACGTTTTGTGAAAAGCGTTGTTGTTTATAAATATGTAGTTGGCGCCACAGCGTTTATGCTAATGTTAGTACAGTTTTAAATTATTGTTCCTATCGGCCCATAAGTGAACATATCAACCATAGTCGAGTTCTTTTCAAAACTTAGCCTCTATTGGTAAAAATTTTACTATAGCAGTGCTTACCTTAAATGGTACATTGAACATGCATATTATAAGGATGCCAATCACCAAAAGCTATTCCAGTACTCTTGCCGGCCGGTGTTGTAAGTGTTTAAAACATACGTCTTACACCCATAATAGAACTTCAACCTCTCGAGTCATGGTCCTAACATTTACGAAGTATCCAATTCCGGATCAGCATCACAGAGTAAAACACTCGTTTGTTTCTTGGCAAAGGCACGTTATAAATGTGGTGAGACGGCTGGAGTATAAGGCAACTATATGCAACCGCGTGATTCGAACTCCGAAACCACGTCATGAGTATTAACATTAGTGGGAATACCAGCTCCCCATATGCAGCTTCCACCGACGCCAGTTGCAGTTACACCTGTATGACACACAAACACTGGAATTTTTATGGGCAATTATAACACAAAGTTACCCTGCGATTATAAGCTGCCCTAGGGCACAAAGTATACAGAGGTGTCACTTTTGACATTTAAAAAAGTCCTAAATCAGCTTTTGTTTGATTTTGAAATTGTTTGGTGAGAAGAGGTATATAAAATACAGCTAAAAAAATTATTGAATTCGTTTTGTGCGAAAGAGAGGGAAATAGTTTTTTGCTCGTGACGCCTCTGTATACCCTGTCACAGGGTATTCTCACCAAACAATTTCAAAATCAAACAAAAGCTGATTTTAGACTTTTTTAAATGTCAAAAGTGACACCTCTGTATACTTTGTGACCCTGTGCCTAGGGCCTAGGCTAGGCACTGCTGCATTTCGTGCAGCACATTTGGACAAAAAACCGAATTTTATCAAATCTCTTTGGGAGAATTGCGGAGCATCAAATTAACGGCGCCGAAAATTTTAAGCCGTCCAACGATGTTTTTTTAAATTATGTCGGCGGCTTGACTTAGTCTCTACTACTGTTGCAGAAATTGATTTAACAGTTTAATTAAAAAAGCTTTCAGATAAAGCTTTTGCTGTTTGGTTATTTTATTAACATGCAGCTGTTAATTAAGATCCAAAGTTATCAAGTTGATAGCAGTAATGTTAGTAATAATGGACACTAAAAGCTTTGTAATGTAAAAATAAACGTAAAGCTCTGTTGCTGTGATAACGATTTAAAATTACAGTAGAACATGTATAATTCGACCTTTTAATAATTCGGGTAATTTCAAGGAGATATGGTTTCCGATTATCTAGAATATTAAAACGCTACCAGTTGATACATTTAAAGATGTATTTTGCTTTAAAAATAATTTTTTTTTTAATTTGTTGCCGTGTTTTCTTACGAAACAGAAATAAAAAAATTTTGAATCAATCTTTAACTCAATTCCATTTGTAATTTACCTTACAAATGGAATTAAATTAATTTAAACATTTGAAAAATAAAAATATATTTCATATTTGTTAATTTCCTAACACGATTTCTAGCATATGTTTCGTATACAAAAACTAATGCTGGCTGAATATCGCGACATCTATGAACCGGTTATAGTAGAAAATCCTTTTACTCAAGTCACCGAATACGGCGAAGGTCTTAGACAATATCATATAGGTAAACATTTAAAATTATTTTTTAATAGAAATAAACATATTTGCATTTAAAAAATATTAGGCTTAACCCGCTCTAAAATAATCTTTGGCTGTGATGACTTCGATGGCACCGATCTGGAAGATTTCGATTACAAAGGTCTAGATCCCGAAATAGAAACTTTCCAATTAGTAAGCCTCATGCCTTTGCAATTTGTTAAATTAAATTTCTTTCGCAAAAAGAATAGAAATATTATGCGCATTTCTATTTGTGGTGAAGAGGAGAAACCTATGCTATTTGAATTTGGCGGTCATCTATATAAAAGTGTAAGTTGGCGAAATATTTTTAAAATTAAAAATCTAATTTGTTTTTTTTTAGCTCTTCTGGAAAACTTGGCGTGAACGTGTTGCCACTATACGTCTCTTACATCCCAATCTTTTTCACATCTCCTGTTCTTCACCCTTTTCGAGTACTGATGTCCTGGGCGAAGAGGAACTTTGTTATGCTCAGGTGCATGTAGACTCGAATTATTCACAATCTTCGTGGAGGAATTATTCGACCAGTTGTAGTTTGTTGAGTCAATAGTTTATGGGATAAATGTAGAAATTAAATTTAATAAATGTATGTAGATAGTATAGTAACATTTACCATAATTATTTATTATATCGAAGAAACCACAGATAACTATAGGATGTTGATATAAAAATCGATGAAAGATTTTTCTATAATATCGATTAGACGTTTATTAAAAAGTGTAACCGATAGAATTTCGCATATATGTATATTTTATTGTCCACACGTTCGTTGGATGGTTGGTTGGTTGGTTAGTTAGTTAGTTAGTTAGTTAGTTAGTAGTTAGTTAGTTAGTTAGTTAGTTAGTTAGTTAGTTAGTTAGTAGTTAGTTAGTTAGTTAGTTAGTTAGTTAGTAGTTAGTTAGTTAGTTAGTTAGTTAGTTAGTTAGTTAGTTAGTTAGTTAGTTAGTTAGTTAGTTAGTTAGTTAGTTAGTTAGTTAGTAGTTAGTAGTTAGTTAGTTAGTTAGTTAGTTAGTTAGTTAGTAGTTAGTTAGTTAGTTAGTTAGTTAGTTAGTTAGTTAGTTAGTTAGTAGTTAGTTAGTTAGTTAGTTAGTTAGTAGTTAGTTAGTTAGTTAGTTAGTTAGTTAGTTCGTTAGTTAGTTAGTTAGTTAGTTAGTTAGTTAGTTAGTTAGTTAGTTAGTTAGTTAGTTAGTTAGTTAGTTAGTTAGTTAGTTAGTTAGTTAGTAGTTAGTTAGTTAGTTAGTTAGTTAGTTAGTTAGTTAGTTAGTTAGTTAGTTAGTTAGTTATGTTAGTTAGTTAGTTAGTTAGTTAGTTAGTAGTTAGTTAGTTAGTTAGTTAGTTAGTTAGTTAGTTAGTTAGTTAGTTAGTTAGTTACGTTACTACTTACGTACTAGTTAGTTAGTTAGTTAGTTAGTTAGTTAGTAGTTAGTAGTTAGTTAGTAGTAGTTAGTTAGTTAGTTAGTAGTTAGTTAGTTAGTTAGTTAGTTAGTTAGTTAGTTAGTAGTTAGTTAGTTAGTTAGTTAGTAGTTAGTAGTTAGTTAGTTAGTTAAGTTAGTTAGTTAGTTAGTAGTTAGGTAGTAGTTAGTTAGTTATTAGTTAGTTAGTTAGTTAGTAGTTATTAGTTAGTTAGTTAGTTAGTTAGTTAGTTAGTTAGTTAGTTAGTTAGTTAGTTAGTTAGTTAGTTCAGTTAGTTAGTTAGTTAGTTAGTTAGTAGTTAGTTAGTTAGTTAGTTAGTTAGTTAGTTAGTTAGTTAGTTAGTTAGTTAGTAGTTAGTTAGTTAGTTAGTAGTTAGTTAGTTAGTTAGTTAGTAGTTAGTTAGTAGTTAGTTAGTTAGTAGTTAGTAGTTTAGTTAGTTAGTTAGTAGTTAGTTAGTTAGTAGTTAGTTAGTTAGTTAGTTAGTTAGTTAGTTAGTTAGTTAGTTAGTTAGTTAGTTAGTTAGTTAGTTAGTAGTTAGTAGTTAGTTAGTTAGTTAGTTAGTTAGTTAGTTAGTTTAGTTAGTTAGTTAGTTAGGTAGTTAGTAGTTAGTTAGTTAGTTAGTTAGTTAGTTAGTTAGTAGTAGTTAGTTAGTTAGTTAGTTAGTTAGTAGTTAGTAGTTAGTTAGTTAGTTAGTTAGTTAGTTAGTTAGTTAGTTAGTTAGTTAGTAGTTAGTTAGTTAGTTAGTAGTTAGTTAGTTAGTTAGTTAGTTAGTTAGTTAGTAGTTAGTAGTAGTTAGTTAGTAGTTAGTTAGTTAGTTAGTAGTTAGTTAGTTAGTTAGTTAGTTAGTTAGTTAGTTAGTAGTTAGTTAGTTAGTTAGTTAGTTAGTTAGTTAGTTAGTTAGTTAGTAGTTAGTTAGTTAGTTAGTTAGTTAGTGTTAGTTAGTTAGTAGTTAGTTAGTTAGTTAGTTAGTTAGTTAGTTAGTAGTTAGTTAGTTAGAGTTAGTTAGTTAGTTAGTTAGTTAGTTAGTAGTTAGTTAGTTAGTTAGTTAGTTAGTTAGTTAGTTAGTTAGTAGTAGTTAGTTAGTAGTTAGTTAGTTAGTTAGTAGTAGTTAGTTAGTTAGTTAGTTATCATGGTGCTGTTTGCCTCAGTACTTTTTATCTCGCACTGATTACTCGTTTGTTACTATAAATGTTAAAGTAGGCGTAAAAAGAGGCGTGTCATCTACTAATGATCTGATCTATAATTACTTAAATTAAACGAAATGTTAATAATTTTTCGTTTGCTTTATTATTTTTATTTCTTTTTAATTATATACATTTTGAGATTTTATTGCACATAAAACTAAATTATATTCTGCTTATAATTAAAAATTTATAATAAAATGTAATTTTTAACAAAAATTTTCTTAAAGAAGCATATAAAAAACAATGGTAGATATTAAAAGGCCAGGCGAAATAATAATATAACAATTTATAATACATTTAAGCTGAAATTAGCAAAAATATACTTTGTGACAACATTTTTTTAGGCAAATTCGAAATGCTTCCGAAATTTCACTTTTTTTCAAAACATTCTTACTTAAACATTAACCAAACTTAATCGATTTCTCGGTAGATTTACTACTACTGGTGCCATTACGATTACCATTCTTTAAAATACCAACACCTGTCGTTCCAGAGGCACCATTCACCGCCCGATTATTTGTTTTCGTTAACATTTCCCCCGAATTATTATCATTTATGGATGATTTTTGTAATTTCTTAGACATTTCCTCTACCGAAAAACCATTATTGCCATAATCCACACTTTGGCGTTGTTGTTGTTGCAATTGCTGCTGTTGCTGATGCAAAGGACAATTACGCTGATGTTCGGTATATGAATTGCCATTGGATTTGCGTAGATTTGCACGTGACAGAGTACTTTGTAATTCACTTTGTAAGGCCTCATTTGTAGGTGTGGTATCACCTGAATCTCTACCTTTCTTTTGCGTCGTTAGAAAATCGAATTTTTCTGGTTCTCTTCTCATATTGGAAGGTTGGCGGTATTCTCCTATGGTAACAGTACCCAAACGTAAAGTTTGTCTATTTGCTTGAGTGTTGTTGGTGGCAGTGTTGTTGTTGTTGTTGAAACCATTGGTAGAGGCAGATGATGATTTGTTGGGTCTGCTGTAAGTGTCATTGCCATTGTAAGTATTTCCATTTTGAACACCATTTGTTAAACGTTCAGATGTTGTGTTATTGTTGACTTTATAGGTGTTGTTATTGGTCATCTGTAGAGGCTTTAGGGAGGGTTAAGAATTTCTTTAATATTATTAATCATTTTTTACAAATTGTTTTTTTCTTACCGGTGGTTTTGGTATATGACTATATGTCTCCTGTTTGTTTGGCTCTCTACTGTCCAATGTATCATTTTGCTGTTGTTGTTTTGTTTGTGTTAGAGAGTTTATTTTAGGTCCTTTAGATCGACAGGTACCAGCATCATCCAATATTGTGGTATTTAACAGTGCCTCCTTTCGATCCTGCAATGTAATAAAAATAAGAGAAGTAGTATTTTAGTCAATTAAAAAAAATCTATTTTATTTAAAAATCTATTCTCTTCTCCACTTATAAAATTGTATAAATAATAAGTTTTAAATGTAAATTTAATATTAACCACCAGTTTACTATAAAATAATAAATCTTTAATTGAAGAATCATCATTTCCGTTTAACTGTAGAAATATCTTAGAAATCTTTCACAACAATATCATGTTTATTTATATTTATAAAAATGTTTTCTGATAAACAAAGATAACGGTAAAATTAACTAAACAATTACATTACACTATGACATAAAATAATTGGAACACACACTGTTTTTAATTAAATTAACTTGTTGTTGTATCATTTGTTACCAATATTTAGTCATTGTAATCATAACAACAATTTTACATTTAATTACATTTTAATTATTTAATTTTCTTGTTTATATTTATAATTTTTGTTTTTGTAATGAATAAAGCGCTTAGACATTGTTTGACATTGCTTTTTGCTTGAAATGTTTCGATTTAGATAAAATATTTTTTATATTTTATTTAATCAATTAATTGAGAAATTTAAGAAATTTCTTGTTTACTCTTCAAATAAACTTTCCATTTCGTGTGACACATGTTTAATAGCTTTAATCTTTTTCGACACTTTTAAGACAAAAGAGGAGAAAAACATGTAAAATACGCAGTTTAAACAGATGTTTACGAAAAAAAATAACACTTTTGTTCAGAAAATAATTTCGCTATACTATTTAATCTGCCATACGAGGGTTTGTTAAAGTGTCTGGTTTAAACGATTTTCTAGAAAAGACCACATATAGGGGTTAGAGAGAATTATAGACCGATATTGATCGAGACAAAGAATGAAACCGGTATAAAATAAGTCCAGTGTATGATTACCGGTTATAAGTTCAAAACTTTATATAATAGAGACTTGTCAATTTATAATGAAAACTATCAAGTAGGTGGTTGCTTAATATTTAGACCAATTTCTTCCGCTTACAGTAAGTGTCTTGAATCTTAGAAGAAACTATTGGCATCACTAAATAAAATTGCATTTTATTGCTAAAACTCCTACATGCGAAGTAGTTAAGTCCCCATATATTAATGGCAGGGCCCTCGTTTAATGAAATTCATATATTATTCCTACACATAAAACCCTCGCACACACACCTGATCTTTCTCAGATGTGCACACATAAATAAGAGGTGGACTAGGTACACGACTCTCTAACGAATATGCATGTTGCTTATTTATGATTAACACACAAATATGTTGTTAGATGTTGTTGTTGCATTTAATAATTTGTGTAGCAAGTCTATTTGTTGTTATTGTTGTCTACATACCTCATAAGTACTCAAAGTTACCAAACACTTTCCACCACGAGCCGGTTTCATTGTTGCGTGTAACGCTGATGATGTTGCTTCATTGTCAAAATAATTTTGCATTTTTTTGCCGTGTTTTTACTGCAACTTCTTGTAAATTTTTGCGTTTTTTCAAGAAAATTTTCTTTTTTTTATTGTTGTTAGTTTTTCCTTATGGAAGATGTTTTAAATAATAAAGATTATATTCACAGAAATTGTTAATAAATTATTAGCCGCTGTTTGTAACTGATTTGTTTTTTTGCACGTTGCTATTCCACCGCACCATTCAACGTTTTAAAATAAAATAAAAATTTATATTTTTCTTAACGCACTCACTCTATTGTTGGGCTGTTTGACTATTGACTGTTTGATCGTTGGTTGAGTTGGTTGTGGTGGTTTGGTTTGGTGGCTGATAGCTAGTTGAATGGCTATTGCCACTTTATGGTGGCAATTTGCAAGAGTGTGTGGGAGATTGGTTGGTTGTTTAGTTGATGGTATGAGTAAATATTAAAAAACAAAAGTACTAAATTAGTTAGTTGTTTGGTATTGTGTTATTTTTCCATTATTATTTATTTTTTTTTTTTCATAAAAATATCTATTGACAATTTTGCACAATATATATAGACAATCTAAACAAAATGAGACAACAACAGTAATCAGTGAAAACAGATACAAAAAAAAAAACAACAACATCAAAGATAAGATAAAATATTTCTGATGCAGATGTTAGTACACTGCTACGAGTACTAGTACTCGTAAGAACCTAAAAATATTATTATTTTTTTTTAATTTCGTTTATGAATCATCATCTTTTTTGAAACCTCTATATGTTTGTTTTAAAACAATAACAATGGTTAAGACCCTTTATATTATAAATATAATATTTGGCTCTTTCGTTCGTTTTGTTCCGTTGGAGGGTCTCTCATACTCTCTGACATCTCTTAGTTTTTTTTTTTTTTTTTTTTGTGAAATCAATATGTAATAATCGATTAGCAGCGATAGTAAAATCTACAACAAAAGCAACAATAATGTGATCATAAAGCCAGATCTTTAAAGCGTAGCTTATAGATTAGTAGACTTTTAAAATTTATAACAAAAATTGTTAAAACTTGCGAGTATTAAGGTCGTATAAAGAATTTCCCAATCGACACCATTTTTATAGAAGATTATAAAGAAACTATATTTGGTCAAGTTTGACCCTATAAATATATTATAGTATAGACTAGAGTCTGGTCTATATTAAGGTCTATAGACTAGAATGTAGTCCGGTCTATGTTTTGGACAATAGTCAAGATTAAAGTTTGGACTAAAGTCTTGGCAATTGTCAGTCCTATAGTCTGGCCTAACGCCTAGACTACAATTTGGTTCATAGTCTAGACTATAGTGTGGCTTATATTCCAGCCTATAGGATAGACTGTAGTCTATCCTATAGGCCGTGGTCTATAGTCTAAACTTAAGGGAAGATTATAGTCTAGTCTATAGTCTAGACTATAGTTTCGCTTAAAGTTAAGATTATAGACAAGACTACAGACCAGTCTTGTATAAGTCTGATCTAAAGTCGGGACTGCAGTCTAAACTAAAGTCTGGTATATAGTCTGGTCTTGACTTCTGTCTTGTGTTTAGTCTAATCTGTAATCTGGTCTATAGTCTGGTGTTTAGTCAGTACTAATGTTTATGGTCTGTGCTCTTGACTATAGCCTGGTCTATAGTCTCGACTATAGTCTGGTCCATAGTCTTGTCTATAACCTGGTCTACAGTCTTAATTA
This sequence comes from Lucilia sericata, assembly GCF_015586225.1. Taxonomy (NCBI): domain Eukaryota; kingdom Metazoa; phylum Arthropoda; class Insecta; order Diptera; family Calliphoridae; genus Lucilia; species Lucilia sericata. The sequence goes on along the minus strand of NW_023996594.1, from coordinate 23,756 downwards.
TAGTCTTGACTATAGTGTTAATTATAGTCTTGACTATAGGCTGGTCTATAGTCTTGACTATAGTTAAGACTATAGTCTGGTCTATAGCCTAGCCTTCACTAAAATCTCGTCTATAGTTTGGCTATAGTATCGTCTATAGTCTCGACTATAGTCGGGTCTATAGCCGCTACTATAGTCTATAGTCTCGACTATAGTCTATTTACTATAGCCATGACTACAGCCTACATTCTACATTCTCGTCAATAGTCTGGTCTATAGTCTTGACTATAATTTTTACTATAGTCTAGCATATAGCCATGACTACAGCATGGCCTACATTCTCGTCAATAGTCTGTTCTATAGACTTGACCATAGTCTTGATTGTAGTCCGGTCTACAGTCATGTCTATAATCTGGGCTATAGTTTGGTCTACAGCCTATAGGCTAGTGTTTAACCTGGTCTATAAACTGGTATACTGTATTATGCACTCTCGTCTTAACTATAGTCTGGTATATAGCTTGGCCTTGAGTATAACATGGATTAGAGTTTGGCTATAGTCTTGACTATAATCTCGTCTATAGTCTCTTCTATATTTTGGCTATAGACTGGTTCATATAGTCTATATTCTTGACTATAATCTTGTCTATAGTTTGGCTATGGTATGGTCTATAGTCTTGACTATAATCTTTGCTATAGTCTGGCATAGAGCCATGACTATAGTCTGGTCTACAGTCTCGTCAATAGTCTATAGACTTGACTATAGTCTGGTCTATAGTCTTGATTATAGTCCGGTCTATAGTCTTGACTATAATCAGGGCTATAGTTTGATCTATAGTCTATAGGGTAGTATTTAGTCTGGGCTATAATCTGGTCTACTGTATTATGGACTTTATACAATTCCTTTAAAACTCTGTACACAAGCAAAACATCGCAAATAACAAACATCTTAAGTAAATGTATAAAAATAGCAAAAAAAAACAGATTATTGTACAATATAAAGTTATTTATTTAACACCAACATTCGAAGTTTGTTCGAAATTCATGTAGTCGTGCCGTGTAATGGTACTGGGTACAAAATATTTTTCTGGTGCGAGTATCTACTACTATTTATTGCATGTTTTAAAGTTTTAGTATCCATAGTAGTTACTTGCTAAACAGAAAAAATGAAACTTACTACAAAACTACTTACTCTTACTTACAACAAATAGTCAAATAGTATGCGGCACAGTTGAAAAGTTGAAACTTTGCAATGGTATGGAATGGTGTGGTGTGGTATGGTGTGTCGTGTTATGTGTTGGCTTTTAAGGTCGTTGGTAAAACCAATAAATAAAATTCATAAATTAATAAACTCACAGAGATGAATGCACTACGAAAGACATACAGTATGATTGTTTAAATAATGTTTATAGCCGCGGATACAGGTGTGATGTGAAAATTATCTTTATATGAGTTGGAAAAATGAAACCAAAGCGAATGTTATTAAATTCTTTAAGCATTTTTGTGGTGACTTTAATAAAACCGAGCTTAGGGGAAAAATAAATAGTTTGAGAGAATTTGTTGCTAAAAAAAACACAAAAAGACCTTGACTTCAAACCCAGATTGAATGTCAAAAACAATGTTAGATAATGGAAATTATATTTTTGAGAAAATGTTTACAAATGTATGTAAATTGAAAGTTATACTCAGTCAGACATGTGGGTCTATAAAAGAAGAGAATAAGTTAAAGCTTTTAATTTCAGTTTTAGCTAATATTTTCCCACGTAAGCAGATACTTGTTTAAGTATCGGTTGTTTAATAATTGAGTTATTATAAATTTCCTCGATTAATATGTGTATCCGGAAAATTATCGGAAAAAGGATTTATGGTTTTATTTTTCATAAGAAAGTTATAGAAATATTAACAAGTTTATTCTGATAATTTTGAATTTATTTGAAAAATTTAGAAAAAATAATTGGGTTTTGAACTTTCTTAATGTTGCCCTTGGGTCCTCATTCTCAGTCTTATCTCATTCTTAAACAAACACCTAAAATTTAAGGTTTATATTTTAAGATCTTGTAAATAATAAAATCAGTAAAGAATATGGAATAAGATCTGATAATGAATTAATCTATGGTTTGGACTATAATCTAGACTATCTGGATTATAGTTTAGACTATGAATTGATCTATAGTTTGGCCTATAGATTGGACTGTGAATTGAACTATAGTTTGGACTATCTAGACTATGCATTGATTGACTATACTATTATAAATCGGGACTACAGTGCTTAGACTACAGTGTAAATCATAGATTGGACTATTTAGACTGTGGATTGATAGACTAAAGTATTAACTATCTAGACTGTAGTGTATATTTTAGTTTAAACTATAGTGTTGACCATAGATTGTGTATAGTTTTGACTTTCTGGACCATGAATTGATCTATATTCTCAGCTAAAGTTTTGACTATAGTAGGAACTATAGTGTGGTCTTTAGTTTAGACTATAGAGTCAACCATAGATTGGACTTTAGTTTGGATTATCTGGATTATGGATTGATCTATAGTCTGAGCAATAATTTGGATTATAGTATGGACTATCAGGACTATGGTGCGTACTTTAGTATAGACAGAAATGTAGACCCTAGTTTGGACTATAGATTAATTTATAGTCTGGACTATAGTATGGTATATCTGGACTATAGAGTTTAGACTGTGGTGTCACCCATAGATTGGACTATAGTTTGGACTATCTGGACTGTGGATTATCTGGACTATAGTGTGGACTTTAGTTTAGACTATAGTTTGGACTAACTGGATTATGAAGAGATCTATAGTTTGGATTATAGCATGGACTACCTGGGCTGTAGTGAGGACTTTAGTTTAAACTTTAATGTAGACCATAGTTTGGACCATGGTCCATAGTATCGACTATAGATTGGACTATAGTTTTGACTTTAGATTAAACTATAGATTTTACTATGTATTAGACTATAGTTTTCACTATCTACAATTGAATCTAAAATACAGTGTATACTATGAACTAAACATCATCTATACTCTGGATTTTTTCTGATTTTATATTAAAATGACTCACATTGGAACTTGTTAACACTTAAAATATCTTAACACTATTCAAGTCAATCAATGAAATCTGATAACCAATTCAAAACAGTAAATAGTGCGTGTTAAATTGATTTGTGTTTGGAAAAAAAAAAACAAGTAGTCAATACCACAATTACAATTGTGGGTTATTGGAAATGTAGCACGTGTTTACCACCAATTAAAATAAAATGTGTTAAATAATTAAATAAGTAATTTACTCAATTAAGTACTTTGACATTATAACTCCTATAAAATTCTTTTAAACGGTTCTATTTTATATTCTTAACCAAAATTTAAATTACTTTCCTAACTTCCGAAACATTGAAAACATGATTTAAAAACTTACCCGATTTTCCATAGAATCCCCACTGCCGCCACATTCTTTGAAGCCGTTCTTAAACATGCGTTTATGGGCCTGTTGAATTCATTCATTAAAGCACTGTGTTGATCATCCACAACATTGAGAGTATTATTGTTGTTATTATTACAATTGATGTTGTTGCTGCTGCTGTTGTTATTCACAGCTGCAGTTTTATGATGATCATTGCCATTCAATGTATTTGTGTTTAAATTTGTTGCTGCTGTTGGACTTGTTGGGTGATGATGATGTTGGTTGTGATGTTGTTGTTGTTGTTGATGATTATTATTGTTCTCACGTTTCATTTCGTATTGTAGTGGTTTCATTTCATTATGTGGAGCATGTTCTTTAAAGGCGGGAGGTTGACGTCTCTATAAACAAGACAAACACAAAACAAATAAATTCATTTTGAAAACACACCATTTTGTTTATAATATAAACTTTAATAAACAACAAAGTTATTTGATATTCTTTTATTATACAATTTGTCCTAATTCTGATTTCAAGCAGGGTTGTTAAATTTTTTAAAAATAAGCTTAAAATTTTGTGAATTTTTGAATACGAATAATTATTTTTTAAATTCATAGTATGAATTTTTAAATTTAAGGAAATATTTGGAATATTTTGCCAAAATTTCAAAATCATTTATGTTATATAATCGTTATATTTTTATTGATTTGCAAATCTAGTGTACAAATTGAATAAGTAATTTTATCCATTGAAATTTTAATATTCTTCAAGGATATTGAAATATATAATAAAACGTGTTAAATTTTACTAAATATATCAGTATAGTGGGGATGGTATAATGGCTTGTGCTGATGCTTGTAACGGTACAAAATATTGGTTCTAGATCCACCTTAAAGTACACTAATTGACTCAGAATCATTTTATGAACTATCTAAGAAGGCGGTTTGCAAGCTTACTATTAGGTGTACTAGTTCATAGAACTCCCGAGAACCAGTGCATTAGTTGATCGTCATCATTTTACGATCATCAAATCAGATACTCTAATTTAAAATACTTTCTGTTAGCCAGATTTTCCTATTGGCTTAAGTCTTTATTGATTTGGAAGAAAAGTGCCTGGTTTAAGGAGACACTATTAAGCTATTATGCCGAGCTTTCATTCAATTAGAAGATTTCAAACGTAGAAAATTCAGTACTTCAGTAATTTTGGGTAGATTCTCAAACTTATAAACTTTTTAAAAATAGTCCACAAACTAATCAATGAACTATAGTTTAGACTATACTATTCTATAAACTAGTCTATAGATCCACCTTAAAGTACACTAATTGACTCAGAATCATTTTATGAACTATCTAAGAAGGCGGTTTGCAAGCTTACTATTCGGTGTACTAGTTCATAGAACTCCCGAGAAAAAGTGCATTACTTGATCGTCATCATTTTACGATCTTCAAATCAGATACTCTGGTCATCAACACCAAACAGTTAGATTATCAGAAAGACAAAGTCGACAGTGATATCCAAAATTTGAGGATCAGTTTAAGCCACTAAAGATCCAACAGCCTGATCTAGTAATAATAAGAAAGGAGAACTTGAAGTGTAGATCTGATGATCAATCTGTTCAGTTTGATGATGTGTCCAGACAAATTTGTCTCTCATATTCTCAACTGAGAGATCAGATCCTGTATGCCGATCTATAAAAGTTATATATTGCTTCGAAAGTGTCGAATGTAAAATGGATACATTACAATAACCCAAAGCTAAAGAAATCGAATCAGATAAATCAACAATATGTGTTGCACCAACGTATTTGCCCTGTATTTCAGAGAACAAGTCCCAACAACGATGAGCTGCCGGTCCGGCGATCATAGGGGACAAGGCTCGATTATATGTCAGCTCACCCGCCTTCATTTCAGAACAGGTAACTCGAAATTAGGTCTTAAAAATTAATCGGAAACGCAGAATACATAAGTATGTTGCCAGAAAGATGGAAAAAGATCATAACTAAAAATGGTCAAAAAATGCAGGTCTAGGGTTTCTTCCAATATGGTCAAATAGCCACAAGTTTCTAAATGCCCTTATTAGCGTAATTGTAACCATTTCGAATCGTTCAAACAACTTAAAAATACTCGACACTTAACTCTAAGTACTTGCAAAGTAAAAAATATATTTCAAAAAAGTTATACCACTTACCGCTTTTCTCTTCTTAAGTTCCTCTGTAATGCACTTGAGAGACTGCCTCCATCGTTAAAACCACCAGACGATTTTCTCACTTTTCCATATTCAAATTCACATTTGAGTATGTTGAGTTATCGCCGGAAGCTGTTGTGGTCGCCGCTGCTTTATTCAATTTAGCCAATTGGAGATTGGCATATTGATAACGTTGCATGGTGGCAGCCACGCCACCAATTTTTAATATCGCCCTCCTCATGAGGTGGCAAACACTTGTTGAAAGTATTGCTAGAAGATGACGTTGATGTTGCAGAATTTGAGTTCAAATCAAAATTGTATGAATGATTTTGTGGCTGATGCTGATGTTGGGTGTGATTAACATGGCCATGGGTGGTGGAGGTGGTAATATATTGGGTGTTTTCGGTGTTTGATTAAATTTCGTTAGGGTGCCTTCCATGGCAGCTGGTTCCTCTCGGTTGTCTTTTTGTACAGGGCTCAAAGTTTTTCTTATGGTGCCTGTGCTCGAAGAAGGCGTGGCATTTTCCACAAATGTATTGTTTATGGAAGTAGCACCATTTTCGGATAATTTAATAATAGTTTTATTAATTTCCTTTTTAACATTTGTCTGTGTTGTAGAGTTCGTTGCGGTGCCGGTGTTGGAATTTTGTCTTACGGGTAAATTTGTTGCGGCCGTTAAGTTGGAATTTGCACTTCTTTCGGTTATGGATTTTGAACGACATCTACGCTGCTCATTGGCATATAAAGGTTGATTCCAATTTGCTCCATTTGAACTTTCCTCTCTGACGGCAGTTAATCTCTTTGATTTCACATCAGCCCAGCAGGGACTTTGATCTCCGGTTACTGAACTAGCTGAACTATTATAACCACTTGATTCTCCGGGAAATAGATCACAACCGGCCCCAGTATGCACTGTCATATCTAATTTATTTGAACTTTTCATAACTGCCACCGCCTCACTGAATAGTACATCTGAAAAATCTATACTATTTACCGTCAGAATTTGATCACCTGGTCTTAAGCCTGCCTCTCGTGCCACACTTTTCTCTTTTGTAAATTGTACAAATATTCCCGGTTTCCATTCGGGTCCCTTACAAATGCCCAAACCCAATTTGGTGCGTGGTGCTACATTAAGCACCACATTTATAACACGTTCACCTTGATTACGGCTGTGAGTACGTTCCGTACGCTCCGAGGATTGATAAGAACATTCGGAGGTGGTGGAACTAATACTGGGTGTCTTGACCACATTCCAGGTAAGACCATCATTTTCTTTGCTAAATTTTTCGAATAAATGTTAGATTAAATATAATCTCTTACCAATAACAATAATAATAACTCACTCTTTTACCGGCAACATGCCAACACTGCGTACTTTCAGTGTTAAACGTTCTTGATGGCTAACAAGTTGCACAAATTCTTTGTGTATGGCATCATCTATTCTGAATCCATTAATACGCAATATTTGATCACCAATCTGTATAAAAACATAAATGAAAAATAAATAACACTTAAAAATATTGTTTGTTCGTTTGTTTGCTTTAAAATGTTTTGGTCTAAACAGTCGTCATTTGGGTCACATTTGAAGTTTGTATGTTGATCATTTTAAGAGTGAGTGGTGAGGTGAGAGGCTTTATATGTTAGTGTTTAAATTGTGCGTCACGTTTGTATATATTATGTTTGTTGCTGTCTAGAATTCTTTACATGACGCACTTTCTGTAAATGGTACGTGCAAGACCTTCCCTGTAAAAGTTTGAATTTTAACTTAAATATCGGACATCTGGCTAGTGAAAGTAAAATGTGTAAATATTATTGCAGTGTCTCATTGTTTGGCTGTTCTAATTTAAAATACTTTCTGTTAATCAGATTTCCCTATTGGCTTGAGTCTTTATTGATTTGGAAGAAAAGTGCCTGGTTTAAGGTGACACTATTAAGCTATTATGCCGAGCTTTCATTCAATTAGAAGATTTCAAACGTAGAAAATTCAGTACTTCAGTAATTTTGGTTAGATTCTCTAACTTATAAACTTTTTAAAAATATTCCACAAACTAATCAAAGGACTATAGTATAGACTAGACTATTCTATAGTCTAGTATATAGTAGTCTATAGTATAATCTATAGTCTAATCTATAGTCTAATCTATAGTCTAATCTATAGTCTAATCTATAGTCTAGTCTATAGTCTAGTCTATAGTCTAGTCCATAGTCTAGTCCTATAGTCTAGTCTATAGTCTAGTCTATAGTCTGGTCTATAGTCTAGTCTATAGTCTAGTCTAGTCCATAGTCTAGTCTATAGTCTAGTCTAGTCTATAGTCTAGTCTATAGTCTAGTCTATAGACTAGTCTATAGTCTAGTCTATAGTCTAGTCTATAGTCTAGTCTATAGTTTAGTCTATAGTTAGTCTATAGTCTAGTCATAGTCTAGTCTATAGTCTAGTCTATAGTTCTAGTCTATAGTCTAGTCTATAGTCTAGTCTATAGTCTAGTCTATAGTCTAGTCTATAGTCTAGTCTATAGTCTAGTCTATAGTCTAGTCTATAGTCTAGTCTATAGTCTAGTCTATAGTCTAGTCTATAGTCTAGTCTATAGTCTAGTCTATAGTCTAGTCTATAGTCTAGTCTATAGTCTAGTCTATAGTAGTCTAGTCTAGTCCTAGTCTATAGTCTAGTCTATAGTCTAGTCTATAGTCTAGTCTATAGTCTAGTCTATAGTCTAGTCTATAGTCTAGTCTATAGCTAGTCTATAGTCTAGTCTATAGTCTAGTCTATAGTCTAGTCTATAGTCTAGTCTATAGTCTAGTACTATAGTCTAGTCTAGAGTCTAGTCTATAGTCTAGTCTATAGTCTAGTCTATAGTCTAGTCTATAGTCTAGTTATAGTCTAGTCTATAGTCTAGACTAGACTAGACTATAGACTAGACTATAGACTAGACTATAGACTAGACTATAGACTAGACTATAGACTAGACTATAGACTAGACTAGACTAGACTATAGACTAGACTATAGACTAGACTATAGACTAGACTATAGACTAGACTATAGACTAGACTATAGACTAGACTATAGACTAGACTATAGACTAGACTATAGACTAGACTATAGACTAGACTATAGACTAGACTATAGACTAAACTATAGACTAAACTATAGACTAGACTATAGACTAGACTATAGACTAGACTATAGACTAGTCTATAGACTAGACTATAGACTAGACTATAGACTAGACTAGACTATAGACTAGACTATGGACTAGACTAGACTATAGACTAGACTATAGACCAGACTATAGACTAGACTATAGACTAGACTATAGACTAGACTATGGACTAGACTATAGACTAGACTATAGACTAGACTATAGACTAGACTATAGATTAGACTATAGATTAGACTATAGATTAGACTATAGATTAGACTATAGATTATACTATAGACTAGACTATATACTAGACTATAGAATAGTCTAGTCTATACTATAGTCCTTTGATTAGTTTGTGGAATATTTTTAAAAAGTTTATAAGTTAGAGAATCTAACCAAAATTACTGAAGTACTGAATTTTCTACGTTTGAAATCTTCTAATTGAATGAAAGCTCGGCATAATAGCTTAATAGTGTCACCTTAAACCAGGCACTTTTCTTCCAAATCAATAAAGACTCAAGCCAATAGGGAAATCTGATTAACAGAAAGTATTTTAAATTAGAACAGCCAAACAATGAGACACTGCAATAATATTTACACATTTTACTTTCACTAGCCAGATGTCCGATATTTAAGTTAAAATTCAAACTTTTACAGGGAAGGTCTTGCACGTACCATTTACAGAAAGTGCGTCATGTAAAGAATTCTAGACAGCAACAAACATAATATATACAAACGTGACGCACAATTTAAACACTAACATATAAAGCCTCTCACCTCACCACTCACTCTTAAAATGATCAACATACAAACTTCAAATGTGACCCAAATGACGACTGTTTAGACCAAAACATTTTAAGCAAACAAACGAACAAACAATATTTTTAAGTGTTATTTATTTTTCATTTATGTTTTTATACAGATTGGTGATCAAATATTGCGTATTAATGGATTCAGAATAGATGATGCCATACACAAAGAATTTGTGCAACTTGTTAGCCATCAAGAACGTTTAACACTGAAAGTACGCAGTGTTGGCATGTTGCCGTTGGTAAAAGAGTGAGTTATTATTATTGTTATTGGTAAGAGATTATATTTAATCTAACATTTATTCGAAAAATTTAGCAAAGAAAATGATGGTCTTACCTGGAATGTGGTCAAGACACCCAGTATTAGTTCCACCACCTCCGAATGTTCTTATCAATCCTCGGAGCGTACGGAACGTACTCACAGCCGTAATCAAGGTGAACGTGTTATAAATGTGGTGCTTAATGTAGCACCACGCACCAAATTGGGTTTGGGCATTTGTAAGGGACCCGAATGGAAACCGGGAATATTTGTACAATTTACAAAAGAGAAAAGTGTGGCACGAGAGGCAGGCTTAAGACCAGGTGATCAAATTCTGACGGTAAATAGTATAGATTTTTCAGATGTACTATTCAGTGAGGCGGTGGCAGTTATGAAAAGTTCAAATAAATTAGATATGACAGTGCATACTGGGGCCGGTTGTGATCTATTTCCCGGAGAATCAAGTGGTTATAATAGTTCAGCTAGTTCAGTAACCGGAGATCAAAGTCCCTGCTGGGCTGATGTGAAATCAAAGAGATTAACTGCCGTCAGAGAGGAAAGTTCAAATGGAGCAAATTGGAATCAACCTTTATATGCCAATGAGCAGCGTAGATGTCGTTCAAAATCCATAACCGAAAGAAGTGCAAATTCCAACTTAACGGCCGCAACAAATTTACCCGTAAGACAAAATTCCAACACCGGCACCGCAACGAACTCTACAACACAGACAAATGTTAAAAAGGAAATTAATAAAACTATTATTAAATTATCCGAAAATGGTGCTACTTCCATAAACAATACATTTGTGGAAAATGCCACGCCTTCTTCGAGCACAGGCACCATAAGAAAAACTTTGAGCCCTGTACAAAAAGACAACCGAGAGGAACCAGCTGCCATGGAAGGCACCCTAACGAAATTTAATCAAACACCGAAAACACCCAATATATTACCACCTCCACCACCCATGGCCATGTTAAATCACACCCAACATCAGCATCAGCCACAAAATCATTCATACAATTTTGATTTGAACTCAAATTCTGCAACATCAACGTCATCTTCTAGCAATACTTTCAACAAGTGTTTGCCACCTCATGAGGAGGGCGATATTAAAATTGGTGGCGTGGCTGCCACCATGCAACGTTATCAATATGCCAATCTCCAATTGGCTAAATTGAATAAAGCAGCGGCGACCACAACAGCTTCCGGCGATAACTCAACATACTCAAATGTGAATTTGAATATGGAAAGTGAGAAATCGTCTGGTGGTTTTAACGATGGAGGCAGTCTCTCAAGTGCCATTACAGAGGAACTTAAGAAGAGAAAAGCGGTAAGTGGTATAACTTTTTTGAAATATATTTTTTACTTTGCAAGTACTTAGAGTTAAGTGTCGAGTATTTTTAAGTTGTTTGAACGATTCGAAATGGTTACAATTACGCTAATAAGGGCATTTAGAAACTTGTGGCTATTTGACCATATTGGAAGAAACCCTAGACCTGCATTTTTTGACCATTTTTAGTTATGATCTTTTTCCATCTTTCTGGCAACATACTTATGTATTCTGCGTTTCCGATTTTTTTAAGACCTAATTTCGAGTTACCTGTTCTGAAATGAAGGCGGGTGAGCTGACATATAATCGAGCCTTGTCCCCTATGATCGCCGGACCGGCAGCTCATCGTTGTTGGGACTTGTTCTCTGAAATACAGGGCAAATACGTTGGTGCAACACATATTGTTGATTTATCTGATTCGATTTCTTTAGCTTTGGGTTATTGTAATGTATCCATTTTACATTCGACACTTTCGAAGCAATATATAACTTTTATAGATCGGCATACAGGATCTGATCTCTCAGTTGAGAATATGAGAGACAAATTTGTCTGGACACATCATCAAACTGAACAGATTGATCATCAGATCTACACTTCAAGTTCTCCTTTCTTATTATTACTAGATCAGGCTGTTGGATCTTTAGTGGCTTAAACTGATCCTCAAATTTTGGATATCACTGTCGACTTTGTCTTTCTGATAATCTAACTGTTTGGTGTTGATGACCAGAGTATCTGATTTGAAGATCGTAAAATGATGACGATCAAGTAATGCACTTTTTCTCGGGAGTTCTATGAACTAGTACACCGAATAGTAAGCTTGCAAACCGCCTTCTTAGATAGTTCATAAAATGATTCTGAGTCAATTAGTGTACTTTAAGGTGGATCTATAGACTAGTTTATAGAATAGTATAGTCTAAACTATAGTTCATTGATTAGTTTGTGGACTATTTTAAAAAGTTTATAAGTTTGAGAATCTACCCAAAATTACTGAAGTACTGAATTTTCTACGTTTGAAATCTTCTAATTGAATGAAAGCTCGGCATAATAGCTTAATAGTGTCTCCTTAAACCAGGCATTTCTTCCAAATCAATAAAGACTTAAGCCAATAGGAAAATCTGGCTAACAGAAAGTATTTTAAATTAGAGTATCTGATTTGATGATCGTAAAATGATGACGATCAACTAATGCACTGGTTCTCGGGAGTTCTATGAACTAGTACACCTAATAGTAAGCTTGCAAACCGCCTTCTTAGATAGTTCATAAAATGATTCTGAGTCAATTAGTGTACTTTAAGGTGGATCTAGAACCAATATTTTGTACCGTTACAAGCATCAGCACAAGCCCATTATACCATCCCCACTATACTGATATATTTAGTAAAATTTAACACGTTTTATATATATTTCAATATCCTTGAAGAATATTAAAATTTCAATGGATAAAATTACTTATTCAATTTGTACACTAGATTTGCAAATCAATAAAAATATAACGATTATATAACATAAATGATTTTGAAATTTTGGCAAAATATTCCAAATATTTCCTTAAATTTAAAAATTCATACTATGAATTTAAAAAATAATTATTCGTATTCAAAAATTCACAAAATTTTAAGCTTATTTTTAAAAAATTTAACAACCCTGCTTGAAATCAGAATTAGGACAAATTGTATAATAAAAGAATATCAAATAACTTTGTTGTTTATTAAAGTTTATATTATAAACAAAATGGTGTGTTTTCAAAATGAATTTATTTGTTTTGTGTTTGTCTTGTTTATAGAGACGTCAACCTCCCGCCTTTAAAGAACATGCTCCACATAATGAAATGAAACCACTACAATACGAAATGAAACGTGAGAACAATAATAATCATCAACAACAACAACAACATCACAACCAACATCATCATCACCCAACAAGTCCAACAGCAGCAACAAATTTAAACACAAATACATTGAATGGCAATGATCATAAAACTGCAGCTGTGAATAACAACAGCAGCAGCAACAACATCAATTGTAATAATAACAACAATAATACTCTCAATGTTGTGGATGATCAACACAGTGCTTTAATGAATGAATTCAAACAGGCCCATAAACGCATGTTTAAGAACGGCTTCAAAGAATGTGGCGGCAGTGGGGATTCTATGGAAAATCGGGTAAGTTTTTAAATCATGTTTTCAATGTTTCGGAAGTTAGGAAAGTAATTTAAATTTTGGTTTAAGAATATAAAATAGAACCGTTTAAAAGAATTTTATAGGAGTTATAATGTCAAAGTACTTAATTGAGTAAATTACTTATTTAATTATTTAACACATTTTATTTTAATTGGTGGTAAACACGTGCTACATTTCCAATAACCCACAATTGTAATTGTGGTATTGACTACTTGTTTTTTTTTTTCCAAACACAAATCAATTTAACACGCACTATTTACTGTTTTGAATTGGTTATCAGATTTCATTGATTGACTTGAATAGTGTTAAGATATTTTAAGTGTTAACAAGTTCAATGTGAGTCATTTTAATATAAAATCAGAAAAAATCCAGAGTATAGATGATGTTTAGTTCATAGTATACACTGTATTTTAGATTCAATTGTAGATAGTGAAAACTATAGTCTAATACATAGTAAAATCTATAGTTTAATCTAAAAGTCAAAACTATAGTCCAATCTATAGTCGATACTATGGACCATGGTCAAACTATGGTCTACATTAAAGTTTAAACTAAAGTCCTCACTACAGCCCAGGTAGTCCATGCTATAATCCAAACTATAGATCTCTTCATAATCCAGTTAGTCCAAACTATAGTCTAAACTAAAGTCCACACTATAGTCCAGATAATCCACAGTCCAGATAGTCCAAACTATAGTCCAATCTATGGGTGACACCACAGTCTAAACTCTATAGTCCAGATATACCATACTATAGTCCAGACTATAATTAATCTATAGTCCAAACTAGGGTCTACATTTCTGTCTATACTAAAGTACGCACCATAGTCCTGATAGTCCATACTATAATCCAAATTATTGCTCAGACTATAGATCAATCCATAATCCAGATAATCCAAACTAAAGTCCAATCTATGGTTGACTCTATAGTATAACTAAAGACCACACTATAGTTCCTACTATAGTCAAAACTTTAGCTGAGAATATAGATCAATTCATGGTCCAGAAAGTCAAAACTATACACAATCTATGGTCAACACTATAGTTTAAACTAAAATATACACTACAGTCTAGATAGTTAATACTTTAGTCTATCAATCCACAGTCTAAATAGTCCAATCTATGATTTACACTGTAGTCTAAGCACTGTAGTCCCGATTTATAATAGTATAGTCAATCAATGCATAGTCTAGATAGTCCAAACTATAGTTCAATTCACAGTCCAATCTATAGGCCAAACTATAGATCAATTCATAGTCTAAACTATAATCCAGATAGTCTAGATTATAGTCCAAACCATAGATTAATTCATTATCAGATCTTATTCCATATTCTTTACTGATTTTATTATTTACAAGATCTTAAAATATAAACCTTAAATTTTAGGTGTTTGTTTAAGAATGAGATAAGACTGAGAATGAGGACCCAAGGGCAACATTAAGAAAGTTCAAAACCCAATTATTTTTTCTAAATTTTTCAAATAAATTCAAAATTATCAGAATAAACTTGTTAATATTTCTATAACTTTCTTATGAAAAATAAAACCATAAATCCTTTTTCCGATAATTTTCCGGATACACATATTAATCGAGGAAATTTATAATAACTCAATTATTAAACAACCGATACTTAAACAAGTATCTGCTTACGTGGGAAAATATTAGCTAAAACTGAAATTAAAAGCTTTAACTTATTCTCTTCTTTTATAGACCCACATGTCTGACTGAGTATAACTTTCAATTTACATACATTTGTAAACATTTTCTCAAAAATATAATTTCCATTATCTAACATTGTTTTTGACATTCAATCTGGGTTTGAAGTCAAGGTCTTTTTGTGTTTTTTTTAGCAACAAATTCTCTCAAACTATTTTTTTTCCCCTAAGCTCGGTTTTATTAAAGTCACCACAAAAATGCTTAAAGAATTTAATAACATTCGCTTTGGTTTCATTTTTCCAACTATAAAGATAATTTTCACATCACACCTGTATCCGCGGCTATAAACATTATTTAAACAATCATACTGTATGTCTTTCGTAGTGCATTCATCTCTGTGAGTTTATTAATTTATGAATTTTATTTATTGGTTTTACCAACGACCTTAAAAGCCAACACATAACACGACACACCATACCACACCACACCATTCCATACCATTGCAAAGTTTCAACTTTTCAACTGTGCCGCATACTATTTGACTATTTGTTGTAAGTAAGAGTAAGTAGTTTTGTAGTAAGTTTCATTTTTTCTGTTTAGCAAGTAACTACTATGGATACTAAAACTTTAAAACATGCAATAAATAGTAGTAGATACTCGCACCAGAAAAATATTTTGTACCCAGTACCATTACACGGCACGACTACATGAATTTCGAACAAACTTCGAATGTTGGTGTTAAATAAATAACTTTATATTGTACAATAATCTGTTTTTTTTTGCTATTTTTATACATTTACTTAAGATGTTTGTTATTTGCGATGTTTTGCTTGTGTACAGAGTTTTAAAGGAATTGTATAAAGTCCATAATACAGTAGACCAGA
The DNA here is from genome assembly GCF_015586225.1 of Lucilia sericata. Lineage (NCBI taxonomy): Eukaryota > Metazoa > Arthropoda > Insecta > Diptera > Calliphoridae > Lucilia > Lucilia sericata. The sequence continues at coordinate 7,926 of NW_023996594.1, read as the reverse complement.
TTATAGCCCAGACTAAATACTACCCTATAGACTATAGATCAAACTATAGCCCTGATTATAGTCAAGACTATAGACCGGACTATAATCAAGACTATAGACCAGACTATAGTCAAGTCTATAGACTATTGACGAGACTGTAGACCAGACTATAGTCATGGCTCTATGCCAGACTATAGCAAAGATTATAGTCAAGACTATAGACCATACCATAGCCAAACTATAGACAAGATTATAGTCAAGAATATAGACTATATGAACCAGTCTATAGCCAAAATATAGAAGAGACTATAGACGAGATTATAGTCAAGACTATAGCCAAACTCTAATCCATGTTATACTCAAGGCCAAGCTATATACCAGACTATAGTTAAGACGAGAGTGCATAATACAGTATACCAGTTTATAGACCAGGTTAAACACTAGCCTATAGGCTGTAGACCAAACTATAGCCCAGATTATAGACATGACTGTAGACCGGACTACAATCAAGACTATGGTCAAGTCTATAGAACAGACTATTGACGAGAATGTAGGCCATGCTGTAGTCATGGCTATATGCTAGACTATAGTAAAAATTATAGTCAAGACTATAGACCAGACTATTGACGAGAATGTAGAATGTAGGCTGTAGTCATGGCTATAGTAAATAGACTATAGTCGAGACTATAGACTATAGTAGCGGCTATAGACCCGACTATAGTCGAGACTATAGACGATACTATAGCCAAACTATAGACGAGATTTTAGTGAAGGCTAGGCTATAGACCAGACTATAGTCTTAACTATAGTCAAGACTATAGACCAGCCTATAGTCAAGACTATAATTAACACTATAGTCAAGACTATAATTAAGACTGTAGACCAGGTTATAGACAAGACTATGGACCAGACTATAGTCGAGACTATAGACCAGGCTATAGTCAAGAGCACAGACCATAAACATTAGTACTGACTAAACACCAGACTATAGACCAGATTACAGATTAGACTAAACACAAGACAGAAGTCAAGACCAGACTATATACCAGACTTTAGTTTAGACTGCAGTCCCGACTTTAGATCAGACTTTATACAAGACTGGTCTGTAGTCTTGTCTATAATCTTAACTTTAAGCGAAACTATAGTCTAGACTATAGACTAGACTATAATCTTCCCTTAAGTTTAGACTATAGACCACGGCCTATAGGATAGACTACAGTCTATCCTATAGGCTGGAATATAAGCCACACTATAGTCTAGACTATGAACCAAATTGTAGTCTAGGCGTTAGGCCAGACTATAGGACTGACAATTGCCAAGACTTTAGTCCAAACTTTAATCTTGACTATTGTCCAAAACATAGACCGGACTACATTCTAGTCTATAGACCTTAATATAGACCAGACTCTAGTCTATACTATAATATATTTATAGGGTCAAACTTGACCAAATATAGTTTCTTTATAATCTTCTATAAAAATGGTGTCGATTGGGAAATTTTTATACGACCTTAATACTCGCAAGTTTTAACAATTTTTGTTATAAATTTTAAAAGTCTACTAATCTATAAGCTACGCTTTAAAGATCTGGCTTTATGATCACATTATTGTTGCTTTTGTTGTAGATTTTACTATCGCTGCTAATCGATTATTACATATTGATTTCACAAAAAAAAAAAAAAAAAAACTAAGAGATGTCAGAGAGTATGAGAGACCCTCCAACGGAACAAAACGAACGAAAGAGCCAAATATTATATTTATAATATAAAGGGTCTTAACCATTGTTATTGTTTTAAAACAAACATATAGAGGTTTCAAAAAAGATGATGATTCATAAACGAAATTAAAAAAAAATAATAATATTTTTAGGTTCTTACGAGTACTAGTACTCGTAGCAGTGTACTAACATCTGCATCAGAAATTTTATCTTATCTTTGATGTTGTTGTTTTTTTTTTTGTATCTGTTTTCACTGATTACTGTTGTTGTCTCATTTTGTTTAGATTGTCTATATATATTGTGCAAAATTGTCAATAGATTTTTATGAAAAAAAAAAAATAAATAATAATGGAAAAAACACAATACCAAACAACTAACTAATTTAGTACTTTTGTTTTTTAATATTTACTCATACCATCAACTAAACAACCAACCAATCTCCCCACACACTCTTGCAAATTGCCACCATAAAGTGGCAATAGCCATTCAACTAGCTATCAGCCACCAAACCAAACCACCACAACCAACTCAACCAACGATCAAACAGTCAATAGTCAAACAGCCCAACAATAGAGTGAGTGCGTTAAGAAAAATATAAATTTTTATTTTATTTTAAAACGTTGAATGGTGCGGTGGAATAGCAACGTGCAAAAAAACAAATCAGTTACAAACAGCGGCTAATAATTTATTAACAATTTCTGTGAATATAATCTTTATTATTTAAAACATCTTCCATAAGGAAAAACTAACAAAAAAAAAAAAGAAAATTTTCTTGAAAAAACGCAAAAATTTACAAGAAGTTGCAGTAAAAACACGGCAAAAAAATGCAAAATTATTTTGACAATGAAGCAACATCATCAGCGTTACACGCAACAATGAAACCGGCTCGTGGTGGAAAGTGTTTGGTAACTTTGAGTACTTATGAGGTATGTAGACAACAATAACAACAAATAGACTTGCTACACAAATTATTAAATGCAACAACAACATCTAACAACATATTTGTGTGTTAATCATAAATAAGCAACATGCATATTCGTTAGAGAGTCGTGTACCTAGTCCACCTCTTATTTATGTGTGCACATCTGAGAAAGATCAGGTGTGTGTGCGAGGGTTTTATGTGTAGGAATAATATATGAATTTCATTAAACGAGGGCCCTGCCATTAATATATGGGGACTTAACTACTTCGCATGTAGGAGTTTTAGCAATAAAATGCAATTTTATTTAGTGATGCCAATAGTTTCTTCTAAGATTCAAGACACTTACTGTAAGCGGAAGAAATTGGTCTAAATATTAAGCAACCACCTACTTGATAGTTTTCATTATAAATTGACAAGTCTCTATTATATAAAGTTTTGAACTTATAACCGGTAATCATACACTGGACTTATTTTATACCGGTTTCATTCTTTGTCTCGATCAATATCGGTCTATAATTCTCTCTAACCCCTATATGTGGTCTTTTCTAGAAAATCGTTTAAACCAGACACTTTAACAAACCCTCGTATGGCAGATTAAATAGTATAGCGAAATTATTTTCTGAACAAAAGTGTTATTTTTTTCGTAAACATCTGTTTAAACTGCGTATTTTACATGTTTTTCTCCTCTTTTGTCTTAAAAGTGTCGAAAAAGATTAAAGCTATTAAACATGTGTCACACGAAATGGAAAGTTTATTTGAAGAGTAAACAAGAAATTTCTTAAATTTCTCAATTAATTGATTAAATAAAATATAAAAAATATTTTATCTAAATCGAAACATTTCAAGCAAAAAGCAATGTCAAACAATGTCTAAGCGCTTTATTCATTACAAAAACAAAAATTATAAATATAAACAAGAAAATTAAATAATTAAAATGTAATTAAATGTAAAATTGTTGTTATGATTACAATGACTAAATATTTGGTAACAAATGATACAACAACAAGTTAATTTAATTAAAAACAGTGTGTGTTCCAATTATTTTATGTCATAGTGTAATGTAATTGTTTAGTTAATTTTACCGTTATCTTTGTTTATCAGAAAACATTTTTATAAATATAAATAAACATGATATTGTTGTGAAAGATTTCTAAGATATTTCTACAGTTAAACGGAAATGATGATTCTTCAATTAAAGATTTTTTTTATAGTAAACTGGTGGTTAATATTAAATTTACATTTAAAACTTATTATTTATACAATTTTATAAGTGGAGAAGAGAATAGATTTTAAATAAAATAGATTTTTTTTAATTGACTAAAATACTACTTCTCTTATTTTTATTACATTGCAGGATCGAAAGGAGGCACTGTTAAATACCACAATATTGGATGATGCTGGTACCTGTCGATCTAAAGGACCTAAAATAAACTCTCTAACACAAACAAAACAACAACAGCAAAATGATACATTGGACAGTAGAGAGCCAAACAAACAGGAGACATATAGTCATATACCAAAACCACCGGTAAGAAAAAACAATTTGTAAAAAATGATTAATAATATTAAAGAAATTCTTAACCCTCCCTAAAGCCTCTACAGATGACCAATAACAACACCTATAAAGTCAACAATAACACAACATCTGAACGTTTAACAAATGGTGTTCAAAATGGAAATACTTACAATGGCAATGACACTTACAGCAGACCCAACAAATCATCATCTGCCTCTACCAATGGTTTCAACAACAACAACAACACTGCCACCAACAACACTCAAGCAAATAGACAAACTTTACGTTTGGGTACTGTTACCATAGGAGAATACCGCCAACCTTCCAATATGAGAAGAGAACCAGAAAAATTCGATTTTCTAACGACGCAAAAGAAAGGTAGAGATTCAGGTGATACCACACCTACAAATGAGGCCTTACAAAGTGAATTACAAGTACTCTGTCACGTGCAAATCTACGCAAATCCAATGGCAATTCATATACCGAACATCAGCGTAATTGTCCTTTGCATCAGCAACAGCAGCAATTGCAACAACAACAACGCCAAAGTGTGGATTATGGCAATAATGGTTTTCGGTAGAGGAAATGTCTAAGAAATTACAAAATCATCCATAAATGATAATAATTCGGGGGAAATGTTAACGAAAACAAATAATCGGGCGGTGAATGGTGCCTCTGGAACGACAGGTGTTGGTTTTAAAGAATGGTAATCGTAATGGCACCAGTAGTAGTAAATCTACCGAGAAATCGATTAAGTTTGGTTAATGTTTAAGTAAGAATGTTTTGAAAAAAAGTGAAATTTCGGAAGCATTTCGAATTTGCCTAAAAAATGTTGTCACAAAGTATATTTTTGCTAATTTCAGCTTAAATGTATTATAAATTGTTATATTATTATTTCGCCTGGCCTTTTAATATCTACCATTGTTTTTATATGCTTCTTTAAGAAAATTTTTGTTAAAAATTACATTTTATTATAAATTTTAATTATAAGCAGAATATAATTTAGTTTTATGTGCAATAAAATCTCAAAATGTATATAATTAAAAAGAAATAAAAATAATAAAGCAAACGAAAAAATTATTAACATTTCGTTTAATGAAGTAAGGAAGATCAGAGCAGGAGAGAGACACGCGGGGGACGCCGACGAACAGAAGGAACAAACGAGGAAGCAGGCGAGAAAAAGGACGGAGGCAAACAGCACCAGGAGAACAACGAACGACGAACGAACGAACGAACGAACGAACGAACGAACGACAAGAACGAACGAACGAACGAACGAACGAACGAACGAACGAACGAAACGAACAACGAAGAACGAACGAACGAACGAACGAACGAACGAAAACGAACGAACGAACGAACGAAACGAACGAACGAACGAACGAACGAACGAACGAACGAACGAACGAAAGAACGAACGAACGAACGAACGAAAACGAGAACGAAGAACGAACGAACGAACGAACGAAGAACGAACGAACGAACGAACGAACGAACGAACGAACGAAACGAACGAACGAACGAACGAACGAACGAACGAACGAACGAACGAAAAAGAACGAAACGAACGAACGAACGAACGAACGAACGAACGAACGAACGAACGAAACGAACGAACGAACGAACGAACGAACGAACGAACGAACGAACGAACGAACGAACGAACGAACGAACGAAACGAACGAACGAACGAACGAAGAACGAACGAACGAACGAAAACGAAAACGAACGAACGAACGAACGAACGAAACGAACGAACGAACGAACGAACGAACGAACGAACGAACGAACGAACGAACGAACGAACGAACGAAAGAACGAACGAACGAACGAACGAAAAACGAACGAACGAACGAACGAACGAACGAACGAACGAACGAACGAACGAACGAACGAACGAACGAACGAACGAACGAACGAACGAAAGAAACGAACGAACGAACAAACGAACGAACGAACGAACGAACAACGAACGAACGAACGAACGAAGAACGAGAACGAAACGAACGAACGAACGAACGAACGAAACGAACGAACGAAGAACGAAACGAACGAACGAACGAACGAACGAACGAACGAACGAACGAACGACGAACAAGAACAACGAACGAACGAACAACGAAACGAACGAACGAAGAACGAACGAACGAAACAACGAACGAACGAACGAACGAACGAACGAACGAACGAAGAACGAACGAACGAACGAAACGAACGAACGAACGAACGAAACGAACGAACGAACGAACGAACGAACGAACGAACGAACAACGAACGAACGAAAACGAACGAAGAACGAACGACGAACGAACGAACGAACGAACGAAACGAACGAACGAACGAACGAACGAACGAACGAACGAACGAACGAACGAACGAACGAACGAACGAACGAAAGAACGAACGAACGAACGAACGAACGAACGAACGAACGAACGAACGAAGAACGAACGAACGAACGAACGAACGAACGAACGAACGAACGAAAGAACGAACGAAGGAAGGAAGGAACGAACGAACGAACGAACGAACGAACGAACGAACGAACGAAAGAACGAACGAACGAACGAACGAACGAACGAACGAACGAACGAACGAACGAAAACGAAGAACGAACGAACGAACGAACGAACGAACGAACGAACGAACGAAACGAACGAACGAACGAACTAACGAAAGAACGAACGAACGAACGAACGAACGAACGAACGAACGAACGAACGAACGAACGAACGAACGAAACGAACGAACGAACGAACGAACGAACGAACGAACGAAACGAACGAACGAACGAACGAACGAACGAACGAACGAACGAACGAAACGAACGAACGAACGAACGAACGAACGAACGAACTAACGAACGAACGAACGAACGAACTAACGAACGAACGAACGAACGAACGAACAAACGAACGAACTAACGAACGAACGAAACTAACGAACAACGAACTAACGAAACGAACGAACGAACGAACGAACGAAACGAACGAACGAACGAACTAACTAACGAACTAACGAACACTAACAACTAACTAACTAACTAACTAACTAACTAACTAACTAACTAACTAACTAACTAACTAACTAACTAACTAACTAACTAACTAACTAACTAACTAACCAACCAACCAACCATCCAACGAACGTGTGGACAATAAAATATACATATATGCGAAATTCTATCGGTTACACTTTTTAATAAACGTCTAATCGATATTATAGAAAAATCTTTCATCGATTTTTATATCAACATCCTATAGTTATCTGTGGTTTCTTCGATATAATAAATAATTATGGTAAATGTTACTATACTATCTACATACATTTATTAAATTTAATTTCTACATTTATCCCATAAACTATTGACTCAACAAACTACAACTGGTCGAATAATTCCTCCACGAAGATTGTGAATAATTCGAGTCTACATGCACCTGAGCATAACAAAGTTCCTCTTCGCCCAGGACATCAGTACTCGAAAAGGGTGAAGAACAGGAGATGTGAAAAAGATTGGGATGTAAGAGACGTATAGTGGCAACACGTTCACGCCAAGTTTTCCAGAAGAGCTAAAAAAAAACAAATTAGATTTTTAATTTTAAAAATATTTCGCCAACTTACACTTTTATATAGATGACCGCCAAATTCAAATAGCATAGGTTTCTCCTCTTCACCACAAATAGAAATGCGCATAATATTTCTATTCTTTTTGCGAAAGAAATTTAATTTAACAAATTGCAAAGGCATGAGGCTTACTAATTGGAAAGTTTCTATTTCGGGATCTAGACCTTTG
>NW_023996593.1:0-35865 GCF_015586225.1 Lucilia sericata | reverse complement strand
TCCGAAATAAAAATTTGATCAGTAATGAATTTATTCGAAATTTTTTATACAATTTCTCATTGTGATATTACCTGAACCTAAAAAACTTGCGACAGCCTGAAGTATTTTGTATTTTCTTCTTTTTTTTTTATTTTATTTCGAAAGGACATTATTCCTCTGTGTCTGTATATGGAATAAAACATGAAAAGCGTGAAGATTGATGTACGCCCAGTTTGATAATAAAGAAAATATCGCTTTAAATTTGTTTGCCATGGCAACTGCCATGACATCTTGTGACAACTTTTGTAATAGAAACAAAATAAAAATATGTTGTTTTTTTTAGAAAAATATTCTTTAAATGTCTTTGTATGTTAACGTTTTCTATGGGACATAGTAATTTAAAATTTAATATAATTTAACAAGTTTATTTCAATATTGATTTTTTGTTTGTATTTTGATTTTATGGCAATTTATTAAATTCATAATATTTTATTAAAAATATAAAATATCTGACAAAATTTAAAACAAATAAATATGTAAAATTTTTCTAGTAAAACCAGCATAAAAATCCTTTCTAAAATAGAAAAACTAGTAACAGCAAAAAGGACACGTATTAAATTTTTACATCTACTCTTCTAATAGAGTGAAACAATAGCAATAAAACCCATGACTTGCATTTATTTTTGAGGGAGTTAACGCTAGACAAATAAACAAAAGTATCATGACAGACAGAAACATCAAAACTAAAGCAATCACACCCAATATTATTGACTATTCTAGGGAAAAGCAAATTTTTACTACAAAAAATCTGTCAAAAAAAAAAAAGTAGCACTTTTCAATATTGAGTGCAACAGTCAAGAGTAAACACCCTCAAGTTGTTATTGATGGTGCAAAAAAAAAAAAGAAGAAAAACAAGGACCGGCCAGCTTAAAAGTATGCAGCTGTTATTAGTTTTACTTATTGTTTTGTGACGTTATGGAATGTACAAATTTATTCTGAGGGTAAAAAATACTTAGAAGAGAAGAACATTTTCATCACTGTGAAAATGGCAGCAATTAAGTATAATGTCGTTTAATTGTTTTAAAGACATTGATTTCTAGCACAAATTTAACCTTTAGTGTTACCTTAACTTCAAGGGGATTGGAACTTTAGACAATCTTACAAAATACCCACCACTTTTAATTTGTTCGATACGATCCAAAAGATATTAATCTAAAATATAATTATATTAATAGGTCAAAATTGCTATTTTACTATTAACGCTCTGCAATACAGTCAGTTAAGGTAAGGCCATTAACTACAAATCTGTGATCAGTTAGGGTTTTGCTTAAGTAAGCCACTACTGGGTCTGTCATACAGTATAACTTATACTTCAATGTGAAGGCTGTTAACGATCTACAGTGAACAATTCTAAAGACCAAAAACAATCAGAATAATAGGCATTATTTACCGGCTTCTCTGAGCACTTAGATTAGTTAGACTAGACAATATATAAACTATAGACTACATAGTAAGTTAAGACTGTAGACTAGACAATAGTCAAGACTATAGACTAGAATATTGTCAAGACAATAGACTACACTACAGTCAAGACTATAGACTTGACATTATTCAAGACTATAGACTATAGTTTAGTCTATAGTCTTTAATACAGTCAAGTCTATAGTCTCGACTATTGTCCCGGCCATAATCTTGACTAGTGTCTAGTAAATTGTTTTGACTATTGTCTACTCTATAGTATTGACTGTAGCCTTGTCTATAGTCTTGACTGTAGTCTAATCTATAGTCTTGACTATAGACCATACTACAGTCAGGACTATAGATGGGCTAGAATACAGTCTATTTTGACTATTGTCAAAATCATAGATTAGGCTATGTCCAAGACTATTGACTAGGCTAAAGTCAAGACTATAGAGTTAACAATAGTCAAGATTATAGACTAGACAATAGTCAAAACTAGACTCGACTATAAACTACACTATAGTCAAGACTATATACTAGACTATAGTCTAGATTATAATCAAGACCATAGACTAGACTATGGTCAAGACTATAGACTAGACTACAGTCAAGACTATAAACTAGACAATAGTCAAAACTATAGACTATACAGTAGTTTAGACTATAGACTAGACAATAGTCAAGACTATAGACTAGAATATTATCAACACTCTTATAAATTTTTGTTTAAATTTACACTATTTATTGTAGGTAACCAGACTCCTAGTATAATTAGTGTAAAAATACATGTCGAAAAATATTTAAAATTTTTAAACATATTGTATGTAAAAATATTGGATACAAATTTTGTATCTCTACCTATTATGTGTTTAAAAATGTTTAGCAACATTCCAAATTCATGTAAATTTAAATTTCTAATGTGTAAATTTAAAATTAAATTCTTTAAAGTAACATTGACAAAATGTATATATACATTTAAAATGCTTTGTTATAAACTTCACATTTTTTCCAAAACAAAACAAAAATGAGTTAAAACTGTTTTTCAAGAACTTTTATTAGAATTAATGATAAAGATAAAACCAAAATTTGATTAAAGATAAATACGTAATTAAAAAATTGAAAAATACATCAAAGAACACAAATATACATATTATTTGTAAGACCACAGTCATATTATGACTCCATATAATATTTCATTATATTTCTGAATAAAATATGGAAAAGACTGCTTAGCTAACCAAGCTCTTCAGTTCTTATTCTTCTTGAAATGTATTTTTTCTGTAATCAATCCTAATATTAGTATTGAATGAGATTTTATTTTGGCCCAATGCATTAAAGAAGTTGATGTACATATATTTTTATTGCTTTTGCAATTATATGCCCGGAAGAGCCACAATTCTTTTTTTGGCGATTGGTGCCGACTTCATTGCTATACAGTCATTTGTTGCAAATATTGTAATTATAATTTTCTTTTTGAAAATATCTGGAAAAACAAAATAACAATTTCTGAAAAATTTCAAAACAAAAAATTATTTCATTTGGCGACTTACACACATTTATTCGTTAGATGATTTTTATGAGTTTCCCCACCATTAGAATATATTTTTAAGCCTTTTTAAGTATTTTGTACCGTTTTAAATAACAAATATGTGTTTTAAATAACAAATTTCTCTAACTTTTTATAATTTAAAAAATAAAATGTGACGTTTTTATATCACTGCATTCAAATTGGTATGATTACACATTTTTTTGTTTAAAAAATAAATTTAAATAGAATACATGTAATTTTAACTTTAAAATGTTTATTATCTTATAAACATGTATACAAATAATACAAAATACTACATTTTGTATGTATTTTGCTGCTAAAAACATGTAATTATTTTATAAACTTTTTATGCTTAAATTTACACATTTTTTGTAATTTTCTCTTAAAAATTACATTCTCCGTAGTAGTAATTTTACACGCATTTTTTAGAGTGAAGACTATAGCCTACACTACAGTCAAGACTATAGACTTGACATTAGTCAAGACTATAGACAATAGTTTACTCTACAGTCTTTAATACAGTCAAGCCTACAGTCTTGGCTATTGTCCCGGCTATAATCTTGACTATTATCTAGTCTATTGTTTTAACTATTGTCTACTCTACAGTATTGACTGTAGCCTAGTCTATAGTCTTGACTGTAGTCTAGTCTATAGTCTAATCTATAGTCTTGACTATAGACTAAACTACAGTCAGGACAATGGGCTATGGGCTAGAATACAGTCGTGAACATAGACTAGACTATTGTCAAGATCATAGATTAGGCCAAGACTATTAACTAGGCTAAAGTCAAGACTATAGAGTTGACAGTAGTCAAGATTATAGACTAGGCAATAGTCAAGATTATAGACTAGGCAATAGTCAAGACTATAGACTTGACTGTAGTAAAGACTATAGACTTGACTGTAGTAAAGACTATAGACTTGACTATAGTAAAGACTATAGACTAACTATAGTCAAGACCATAGACTTGACAATAGCCAAGACAATAGACTAGACAATATTCAAGATTATAGACTAGAATATTGTCATGACTATAGACTAGACTATAGTCAAGACCATAGACGAGAAAATAATCAAGATTATAGATTGTCCTGACTATAGACTAGACTATAGACTTGACTATAGACTATAGACTGACATTAGTCAAGACTATAGACTTGACATTAGTCAAGACTATAGACAATAGTTTAGTCTACAGTCTTTAATACAGTCAAGTCTACAGTCTTGACTATTGTCCCGGCTATAATCTTGACTATTGTCTAGTCTATTGTCAAGACTATAGTTAAGATATAGACTATAGACTAACCTATAGTCAAGACTGTAGACCAGACTATAGTAGTCTAGTCTATAGCCGAGGCTAACGAATAGACTATAGACAAGACCATTGACTAGACCATAGTCAAGGCCAGACTGTAGAGTAGACTAAAGTCAAAACAGTAGTCAAGATAATAGTCAACACTATAGACTAAACTTCAGTCAAGTTATTACACTGGACTATGGTATTGCATGTCTTAGAAGGATGAAATGCGGAAAATTAAGTAAATCTGTGTATGACGGCTACTACTATCAAGTTTAGCTTTCCGAAAGAGAAACTCCGCACCAGAGACTGGCAATTATTGTTATTTCTTACAATATACAACTTTGATGAAAAGCAGAATTTAGATAATTATTTAGAATCTTAGCTATTTCACTAGTCTATTATTAGCAAAGACAAATCACTCCTTTAGCCAATTTTTCTAATAATTTGCATTATAATGAGCTTAATAACTCCCGTGCTGTTTAATAAGACCGACATTTAGTTAAAATCTCGATAAGTTGTAAGGAGTTGATTGCAATTAACAAATAGTTCATTAGCAAACACTATATTTGCGAATCACAGTTTAAATTTTTACCACATTTTCGATTAAAGTCAGTGAATATTTAGTTAGAGTTAATTCTTATTAAAGAAAACACTTCTGTGCATTTCAGCAGACAGAAGGACGGACATCTATTTATCAGCTGCATAAGCTATCGATAATGAAAGTCCTCTTTATAGGATCTCAGAAGGAATGTAGAAGAATGTAATGACGAAATATGTACTCACCTCAATAAATACTTTCAATGTTGAAAACTCATCAAACTTCTTCTTCATGGTTATTACAATACTTCCATTAGAATGCACAAAAAAATGTTAAAGTTTTAGCTGAAAATAAAAAAAAATATTGTATTAAAATCTAAACATATTTTATGTATTTTAAGTGAAACAAAGACATTTTTCATAGAAACTAAAATATTTCCTTCAAATAAAATTATTTTACTACCACTTAATCACTTCTAAATAATTTTGATTTGTTTGCTGTATTTAATTAATTTCAATTGTAAATAAATTATTGTTAAATTTCTGCCACTCAAATGAACATACATATTTATCTGCAAGTCAGAAAATTAAAAACTCACAAAAAAGAATAAAACCAGCAGATTTAAATCCCTAGACCACATTTCATTGAGGGCATGTAAAATGTTGTTTTTTTTGGCAAAATTTTCTCAACTCAAATGTAAAACACATCAAATGCCTTTCAAAATCCACTTGGAATAAGATTTTCCTATATTCATCCGCAACTAAGCATTTATTTATTTGTTCATGTTGTTGATGTTGTTCGTTTATATGTTCATTCTTTAAATTCATACCAAAACAATGTTTTGTCATGAATAGTTTTATGGTAAAATGATTTGCATTTGATGTTGCTAAAACAGCAACAGCAACAACGTGATAAACTAAAACCATTTTACACTTGTATGGTCTAGAATTTGTTTTTGATTGGATCAAATCTCTAGAGTAACAGGGAACTTGTTTTTTTTTGGGAGGAAGCTTGAAATAACATCATATAAACAAATCTAAATTAAAAGACACAGTAGGCTTGAAAAGGGAAAACTGTAGAAAAAATCATTGTTAAATTATTTGCTTCAAAAATACCAACATCATTACAGACAAGACTAGTTAAGATCATGCTGAAAGTAATACGAATCTTTATAATTCTCTTATATTTTTTTGGCAATTTTTGCTGTTTCATCAATTTATATTTACAACTACTTTCCTTTTGCCATCCTCTTTACACAAGTGTAAATTTTATTTATATTATTTGAAAATCGTTATGAGTAGTAATATTTAGTTTTATAGTTATATATTTTTTATGTCTGCACACAAACAAATACAATATTAAATAATTTCTATTTATTTGCAAGTACTTTACACATAAAAATATATTAAATATTTTTGATCTGCTACCTCCCTGCCCTTAAAAGTATGCAGCCATACTTGTAGTTCATTTTATACAATACACACATACTGATATGTTGTTTTTTACACATACACAAACACATATGTATGTATAAACATGTAAATGTAAAAACATTTCCATCTATAAATATGTAAATGTGTGGATGTATGTATATCAGTTTGCATGTAAACAATGTTTATTACTTATGACTATAAAACTATATGGTTTTATTATTAAGCCAATAATGTTTATGTCTACAAAACGAAAGCAATTTGAAAAGTTTCTCAAAAGTTTAGAGGGTTTCTCAGACCACATTTGAGAAAACTTTGAAAACAACTATATACGCATGATTAACATCTAATTACATAAGTAGTTTAATATTACTCATACCTCACGTATTCCAAATGAATAACAATATGCATAGAATGGATAATGGGTAGTATGAGTGATATTTTAAAATTTAAATTTAGATTTTCTATTAACATAAACGCAATTTGGATATTGAAAAACGGATTAATTTCTCAATTTATAGAAAATTTTCTATTTGGAGGCAGATTAGGTTGATACTACATCAAGTCCGAAGAAACTTTCTTGTTCTTTTCAAACTGCCTAGAAAATATTAGTTTTTTCATATACACAGTTCTAGTTGATGGTTTTGTTGTTCGTTTTTTTTTCTGCTATCATAGTTAAAACAGGGGAAGGAGTTACATAAAAAACGTAAATTTTTTTTATTTTTGATGTTTTTAAGGCTGTTGATTTTATTACTCTTAACCCACAATGTGCAAAGATGGCATAATATGTGTGTGGTGTAAGTGTGAGTGAAGAAGTATAAGTGCCTATATAAATAATATTTTATGTTTCTGTAGAATATTACAAAAAAGGATGCCATATAAATGTAAGTGTGTTTATACAGGCACAAATAACACTTACATATACATACAAACACCTATACAAATATTAGGGAGGTGTCGAAGTTATCTTATACTATATCCATAATTATTAATGTTCATTTGAATCATAGCAAGTCTATATTACAGTTCTGGATATATACCTTAATGAGATATTTCTAAGAAACACAATAAATCTACAGCATTTTGCTACACAAACACGTTCACCCTAATAACAATTACAGTATTATACATACATATCACACACCTACATAAATATTCTTAGTTGTATGTTACAGTTATAGTTACTCCATTTTTATATACAAAAATATACTATATGCATGATATTGTGTATCTATGTATATTTTCTCTATAAATATTGTACAAATGTGTGTGTAATCAACATGCAACATTGAATATGTGAAATTTTCATTTAGATTGAAATGCCCACAGCGGCAATAAAGTGCAAAATATACACTCTGGATTACCATCGATGGGCAAGTGGATTTTTTGTGTTACCACAGGATTGTATGCGATTTTAACCGAAAATTCAAGTGTCAGTAACATTGTTAAATAGAGATTTAAGGAGGATTTCTTGACAATTTTATATAGTCCGGACTATCTAGTCTATAGTCTAGTCTATAGTCTATAGTCTATAGTCTAGTCTATAGTCTAGTCTATAGTCTAGTCTATAGTCTAGTTCTATAGTCTAGTCTATCGTCTAGTCTATAGTCTAGTCTATAGTCTATAGTCTTAGTCTATAGCTAGTCTATAGACTAGTCTATAGTCTAGTCTATAGTCTAGGTCTATAGTCTAGTCTATAGTCTAGTCTATAGTCTAGTCTTATAGTCTAGTCTATAGTCTAGTCTATAGTCTAGTCTATAGTCTAGTCTATAGTCTAGTCTATAGTCAGTTATAGTCTAGTCTATAGTCTAGTCTATAGTCTAGTCTATAGTCTAGTCTATAGTCTAGTCTATAGTCTAGCTATAGTCTAGTCTATAGTCTATAGTCTAGTCTATAGTCTAGTCTATAGTCAGTCTATAGTCTAGTCTATAGTCTAGTCTATAGTCTAGTCTATAGTCTCGTCTATTAGTCTAGTCTATAGTCTAGTCTATAGTCTAGTCAAGTCTATTCTATAGTCTAGTCTATGTCTAGTCTATAGTTCTAGTCTATAGTCTATCTATAGTCTCTTAGTCGAGTCTATAGTCTAGTCTATAGTCTAGCCTATAGTCTAGCCTATAGTCTAGTCTATAGTCTAGTCTATAGTCTAGTCTATAGTTAGTCTATAGTCTAGTTATAGTCTAGTCTATAGTCTAGTCTATAGTCTAGTCTATAGTCTAGTCTATAGTCTAGTCTATAGTCTAGCCTATAGTCTAGCCTATAGTCTAGTCTATAGTCTAGTCTATAGTCTAGTCTATGTCTAGTCTATAGTCTAGTCTATAGTCTAGTCTATAGTCTAGTCTATAGTCTAGTCTATAGTCTAGTCTATAGTCTAGTCTATAGTGTCAGTAACATTGTTAAATAGAGAATTTAAGGAGGATTTCTTGACAATTTTATATAGTCCCGGACTATCTAGTCTATAGTCTAGTCTATAGTCTAGTCTATAGTCTAGTCTATAGTTAGTCTATAGACTAGTCTATAGTCTAGTCTATAGTCTAGTCTATAGTCTAGTCTATAGTCTAGTCTATAGTCTAGTCTAGTAGTCTAGTCTATAGTCTAGTCCTATAGTCTAGTCTATAGTCTAGTCTAGTCTATAGTCTAGTCTATAGTCTAGTCTATAGTCTAGTCTATAGTCTAGTCTATAGTCTAGTCTATATTTAGTCTAGTCTATAGTCTAGTCTATAGTCTAGTTCTATAGTCTAGTCTATAGTCTAGTCTATAGTCTAGTCTATAGTCTAGTCTATAGTCTAGTCATAGTCTAGTCTATAGTCTAGTCTATAGTCTAGTCGATGTCTAGTCTATAGTTAGTCTATAGTCTAGTCTATAGTCTAGTCTATAGTCTAGTCTATAGTCTAGTCTATAGTCTAGTCTATAGTCTAGTCTATAGTCTAGTCTATAGTCTAGTCTATAGTCTAGTCTATAGTCTAGTCTATAGTCTAGTCTATAGTCTGTCTATAGTCTAGTCTATAGTCTAGTCTATAGTCTAGTCTATAGTCTAGTCTATAGTCTAGTCTATAGTCTAGTCTATAGTCTAGTCTATAGTCTAGTCTATAGTCTAGTCTATAGTCTAGTCTATAGTCTAGTCTATAGTCTAGTCTATAGTCTAGTCTATAGTCTAGTCTATAGTCTAGTCTATAGTCTAGTCTATAGTCTAGTCTATAGTCTAGTCTATAGTCTATAGTCTAGTCTATAGTCTAGTCTATAGTCTAGTCTATAGTCTAGTATATGGTCTAGTCTATAGTCTAGTCTATAGTCTAGTATAGGTCTAGTCTATAGTCTAGTCTATAGTCTAGTCTATAGTCTAGTCTATAGTCTAGTCTATAGTCTAGTCATAGTCTAGTCTATAGTCTAGTCTATAGTCTAGTCTATAGTCTAGTCTATAGTCTATAGTCTAGTCTATAGTCTAGTCTATAGTCTAGTCTATAGTCTAGTCTATAGTCTAGTCTATCTAGTCTACAGTCTAGTCTATAGTCTAGTCTATAGTCTAGTCTATAGTCTAGTCTATAGTCTAGTCTATAGTCTAGTCTATAGTCTAGTCTATAGTCTAGTCTATAGTCTAGTCTATAGTCTAGTCTATTCTAGTCTATAGTCTATAGTCTAGTCTATAGTCTAGTCTATAGTCTAGTCTATAGTCTAGTCTATAGTCTAGTCTATAGTCTAGTCTATAGTCTAGCCTATAGTCTAGTCTATAGTCTAGTCTATAGTCCAGTCTATAGTCTAGTCTATAGTCTAGTCTATAGTTTAGTCTATAGTCTAGTCTATAGTCTAGTCTATAGTCTAGTCTATAGTCTAGTCTATAGTCTAGTCTATAGTCTAGTCTATAGTCTAGTCTATAGTCTAGTCTATAGTCTAGTCTATAGTCTAGTCTATAGTCTAGTCTATAGTCTAGTCTATAGTCTACTCTATAGTCTAGTCTATAGTCTAGTCTATAGTCTAGTCTATAGTCTACTCTATAGTCTAGTCTATAGTCTAGTCTATAGGCTAGTCTATAGTCTAGTCTATAGTCTAGTCTATAGTCTAATCTACAGTCTAGTCTATAGTCTAGTCTATTGTCTAGTCTATTGTCTAGTCTATTGTCTAGTCTATTGTCTAGTCTATAGTCTATACTCTAGTAGGAAGCTCTTTATTTACTAAATGAAGATCTACGTCTTTGGTGTTTAGTGTTCTATATAACTGCGACCATGCAGTAAACATATACTTGTTTCATATCAATTTTATCAGGATAACTAAATGTTCACTTTTTTTTGTTGCTACAACTGCCCAAGCAGCCAGCCATAACTGTCCTAATGGAATAAATATGTACATATAAAACATGATTGAAACAATTCGGTTTATTTGAAAGATACTCTTCTACAGGCAACCAGAGACCAAAGGTTAAATATGAATTCTGTAAATAACCGGTTAGTATAGACCTCCTTAAAAAAGCAAATAAACAAATAACAAAAAATTAAATGAATTTCTAATATTTGAGTGTGTGTGTGTTCTAAAGTATCTCGGTGTAAAAATGGTCATATAATATTAATAATTTAACCAACAGCCTCAGGAAATAAAATAGATTAAAACTCCTAAAGTCAAGCCCAGGCAAACAATCGTAGGAAAATTAAAAAAAAAAAAGAAAAAAAAATCAAAACCAATTTAGGAATATGGCTGTTAGGATAATAATTACGAGTAATAAAATGTTACATTTATATGCAAATTGTGGTGAAGAAAATTTTAAATATACAGGATATAAGGGTAAATAATATTACTGTTGTTGATGCATGTGGGAGGCGGGTGAATGACTCATAGAGTTTGTTTTTTTGTTGCCAATTAAACAATCGAATATTTTCAACATGAAAATTATTCTGAAAAGAAAAACGTAAAAAGATGTTGGATAATGGAAATGTATAATAACTTGGTTATATTATTAAATTGAGTGCACAAGTCATGGTTGCTGCTGCTGTTCATGATGCTGCCATCGATTGTAGTTGTTGTAGCTGTTGCCAATATAATTTGTTCAGTGACTCGTATTGAAATCATTATTACTCTTTTGTATTAAATGAAATATTTACGATGAAATCATTTCTAAAGAAGACCATAACAACAGACACCCTACACCAAGCAAAGGACTAAGTTAATTCAAAATGTTAAAAGTTAAAGTTTCAGAATACATAACTTCCCCCTTTCTGTATATTCTGCCTCTAATTTGCTAGTATTTATTGATTTTGTAAAAGTACCCCATAACCGACTATAAATATCCTTGTTGATTTTGTATATGTATTTATTATTTGTATAAGGTAATCGTCCGTACATATACATGCAAAAAGATTGCTATAGGAATTATATTTTTTCTTAAATCTTTTACTAAATGATACATCAGTATAAATATGTCTGTATAAATGTACATATAAAACTGTGTTCGTTTTACCAATAAAAACATTTATTTGTTAATGGTGTATTGAAGTATAAATTGCGTACAAGTATGTATTAATTTCAGGCTGGCGAATATCATACGAAATAACAAAAAACACATTGTTGCATCCCACATAAATAAATACATACATAAATTTAACGTATGAGTATGAGAAATATTCCTCACATATACACACATGCATACATATTAAATATATTTTTTTTTATAAACGCTTAAACATTGTATACGACCATGAATGAATTTGTGCTAAATTTATTAGACTAGTGTCAAATTTTAAGCAAAAAGGTATTTAAGCTAAATTATATAAATTCCGCCATTTTAATACTTATTTCCGTATCCAGGAAATTCAAAAGGAAGAAATTAACGAAGATCAGATCAGACCTTCTTAAAAGACATAGTCTCGTTAAAAAACATCTTTGACATCTGGAATAGGTTTTTTTTTCAGTTTCCATCAAATGTAACATTTTAGTCAAAAATAAAATTCTGCACTTTTTCTTGCCGCAGTCTAATATTGATTTCATTTTCAAATATAGTATGTTCAATGAACATTATTCAGCTTCTTTCCAGTTGTTCTATTTTATGATTTTTTCGGTAGTTATCGATTCATTAATGGTAGTGAACATAATACTACAGAATATCGAAAATACAGTGGAACAAAAATTAATAAATTTGAAATAATAATCTAGTATGCAAATTGCATTAATAATCTAGTATGCAGTAGTAGTCTATAGTGTATTCTATAGTCTAGTCTTTAGTCTAGTCTATAGTCTAGTCTATAGTTTAGTCTATAGCCAAGTCTATAGCCAAGTCTATAGTCTAGTCAATAGTCTAGTCTATAGTCTAGTCTATAGTATAGTCTATAGTCTAGTCTATAGTCTAGTCTATAGTCTAGTCTATAGTCTAGTCTATAGTCTAGTCTATAGTCTAGTCTATAGTCTAGTCTACAGTCTAGTCTATAGTCTAGTCTATAGTCTAGTCTATAGTCTAGTCTATAGTCTAGTCTATAGTCTAGTCTATAGTCTAGTCTATAGTCTAGTCTATAGTCTAGTCTATAGTCTAGTCTATAGTCTAGTCTATAGTCTAGTCTATAGTCTAGTCTATAGTCTAGTCTATAGTCTAGTCTATAGTCTAGTCTATAGTCTAGTCTATAGTCTAGTCTATAGTCTAGTCTATAGTCTAGTCTATAGTCTAGTCTATAGTCTAGTAGTCTAGTCTAGTCTATAGTCTAGTCTATAGTCTAGTCTAGTTTATTGTATAATCTATAGTCTAGTCTATAGTCTAGTCGATAGTCTAGTGTATAGTCTAGTCTATTAGTATACTCTTTTGTCTAGTATATAGTCTAGTCCATAGTCTAGTATATAGTCTAGTATATAGTCTAGTCTATAGTCTACTCTATAGTCTAGTCTATAGTCTAGTCTATAGTCTAGTCTATAGTCTAGTCTATAGTCTAGTCTATAGTCTAGTCTATAGTCTACTCTTTAGTCTAGTCTATAGTCTACTCTTTAGTCTAGTCTATAGTCTAGTCTATAGTCTGGTCTATAGTCTAGTCTATAGTCTAGTCTATAGTCCAGTCTATAGTCTAGTCTATAGTCGAGTCTATAGTCTAGTCTATAGTCTAGTCTATAGTCTAGTCAATAGTAGTCTATAGTCTAGTCTAGTTTATGTATAATCTATAGTCTAGTTAGTCTAGTCTATAGTCCAGCGATAGTCTAGTATATAGTCTAGTGTATAGTCTAGTCTATAGTCTAATCTATCAGTCTAGTATATAGTCTAGTCCATAGTCTAGTCCATAGTCTAGTATATAGTCTAGTATATAGTCTATCTAGTCTATAGTCTAGTCTATAGTCTAGTCTATAGTCTAGTCTATAGTCTAGTCTATCAGTCTATTAGTCTATAGTCTAGTCTATAGTCTAGTCTATAGTCTAGTCTATAGTCTCGTTCTATAGTCTAGTCTATAGTCTAGTCTATAGTCTAGTCTATAGTCTAGTCTATAGTCTAGTCTAAGTCTAGTCTATAGTCTAGTCTATAGTCTAGTCTATAGTCTAGTCTATAGTCTAGTCTATAGTCTAGTCTATAGTCTAGTCTATAGTCTAGTCTATAGTCTAGTCTATAGTCTAGTCTATAGTCTAGTCTATAGTCTAGTCTATAGTCTAGTCTATAGTCTATAGTCTAGTCTATAGTCTAGTCTATAGTCTAGTCTATAGTCTAGTCTATAGTCTAGTCTATAGTCTAGTCTATAGTCTAGTCTATAGTCTAGTCTATAGTCTAGTCTATAGTCTAGTCTATAGTCTAGTCTATAGTCTAGTCTATAGTCTAGTCTATAGTCTAGTCTATAGTCTAGTCTATAGTCTAGTCTATAGTCTAGTCTATAGTCTAGTCTATAGTCTAGTCTATAGTCTAGTCTATAGTCTAGTCTATAGTCTAGTCTATAGTCTAGTCTATAGTCTAGTCTATAGTCTAGTCTATAGTCTAGTCTATAGTCTAGTCTATAGTCTAGTCTATAGTCTAGTCTATAGTCTAGTCTATAGTCTAGTCTATAGTCTAGTCTATAGTCTAGTCTATAGTCTAGTCTATAGTCTAGTCTATAGTCTAGTCTATAGTCTAGTCTATAGTCTAGTCTAGTCTATAGTCTAGTCTATGTCTAGTCTATAGTCTAGTCTATAGTCTAGTCTATAGTCTAGTCTATAGTCTAGTCTATAGTCTCTATAGTCTAGTCTATAGTCTAGTCTATAGTCTAGTCTATAGTCTAGTCTATAGTCTAGTCTATAGTCTAGTCTATAGCTAGTCTATAGTCTAGTCTATAGTCTAGTCTAGTCTAGTCTATAGTCTAGTCTATAGTCTAGTCTATAGTCTAGTCTATAGTCTAGTCTATAGTAGTCTATAGTCTAGTCTATAGTCTAGTCTATAGTCTAGTCTATAGTAGTCTATAATCTAGTCTATAGTCTAGTCTAAGTCTATCTATAGTCTAGTCTATAGTCTAGTTTATAGTCTAGTCTATAGTTTAGTCTATAGTCTAGTCTATAGTCTAGTTTATAGTCTAGTCTATAGTCTAGTCTATAGTCTAGTCTATAGTCTAGTCTAAAGTGTAGTCTATAGTCTAGTCAATAGTCTATAGTGTAGTCTATAGTCTAGTCAATAGTCTAGTCTATAATGTAGACTGTAGACCACAGTCTGTAGTCTCGTTGGCTGTCTTGGATATAGTAGTTTATAATTTAATATATTGATTTTTGTTTAATTAAATTGTGAGTTTTTTTTACTTTTTAACGTTCTATTCTTGCCCTACAGTGCCATTACTAAAATATACAAAATGTAATAAAATATGCAAGCAATTGTTTACTTTAACATTCACAAATATTTTTCAGCTGTTTTTATTTCCAATACACCGTTTTCAGTTTAATGCTCAATATCATCAAAAATCATCATCATCCAGCCAGTCAAGAGCAGACGGCAGAAGTAAATGGCATTAATATGCTGGAAAAATAAATAAATAAGGAATATTGGTAAAAGCAATAACAGATCAGAAAAGAAGAAAAAATAGTAATTTTTTCCCTTTCTTGCTTATATTTTTTTATATTGATTGTATAGTGGGAGGAAACAGTCATAACTATTTATTTTGGGGAAAAAATACAACAAAAAATATACTTGTAATAAAAAATTATGAAATTTTCATTATTTTTGTTACGCACACGGTGCTATGCTATGACTTTTGTTTTCCATCATTTAATTCATGTTAAGTCTGTGAGTCATTGAGCCCAGTCAACCGGTGCGCCCGCCAGTCATGGCTTTTGTATTTGTATTTATTTTTTGATATTTTGTTTCTTATTATTATGTATTTATTTTTAAGCTGGTTTTAATGTTTATTACTTTTTCTTACTATTTGGCATAATTGCTTTCTGTTGCCATAGCTGGCCTATCTTTAGGTGCATAATTTAAATATTAAAATAATGTCTACTTTTGGGGATTATTGCTTAAGTGTTGGAAGGTATTACATATTAATTTGTTGGTTAATAATAAAAGCTTTTAGCAATCAAAAATTGTACAGAAATTGTAAAGGGATTTGACTTTGTAAAGGTATAATGAGTGTAAGTGATGAGCAATTAATTATGATAAGATTTTTTTAGAAACAAAGAGAATTTGAATTGGCAGATTATGGCTGTCATTAGATTGATTTTTAACTTTTAAGTATTTGGTGTTCTCTTAGTTTTTTCGCTTAACCATTCCCTTTTTTTTATGTTTTCCAATCTATTTAACAATCATTTTTGTTTATCAATTATGCCCATACAATATTTTCCAAACCATTCGATATTTCATCATTTTAATTGTTATTTAGCAGGAATGTTTATGAAAAGCTCTAATGGCCCAAAAGCTATAAAGTTAATTGAAATGTAAGATCTACTTGAATGCTCACGATATTGTCGTACCAATGAAATGACTGGTAATAATTATATTATGATTAGATTTCTTGAGTGGCAAAATGACAATGACAGCGTGGTAGAAGAGGTATTAAAGAAATAAGAACATTTCCGTAATATTTTTATTAAATTTCAAAAGAAATTTTAAAATTCTTTAGCAAATCCCTTCTACTGCTACCACTTTCTTAACAAATACTTCTCAAATATTTGTATAACATAATAAATCTTGTGTATATAAACTTAATCAATGGTCATTTCTTTGCTTCTGTATTTTCACCCCTCAACGCTTTTCCCCCCTCAAAAGGAATGCATTTGAGAGTAAGGGAAAAAATTACCAACAGAAAATAAATAACATTAAATTGCTGCACATTTCCGGTGATTTTTCTCATTCATACTTTCCTACAATGGCAATGTCATTTCCGTTTCAATTGCCGCCGCCACCACACTACAGTCGCCTCTACACCACTTCCTCTGTAGGACAATGTCGTCGACGACACGCCATGAATGTTGACACCAGTTGTGAATCTGCCATAACGAAATCAATGACAAATATTTACTAAAGTGATTTATATGAAATATGAGCATCCCTGATGTTACCGAAAAACGAAGATGAAGCAGCAGCCACAGCATCAATTTTCTAATACTGACGGTATAACAGAAACGGGGGCACGACCGAGGGTGGGCAGGAAAGAGGGCACAGGGCAAAAGGGGGAGAAAGACAAAAGGGGGCGGAGAGGCGGACGAGAAAGGAACGAAAGAACGAAACGAACGAACGAACGAACGAACGAACGAACGAACGAACGAACGAAAGAACGAACGAACGAACGAACGAACGAACGAACGAACGAACGAACGAACGAACGAACGAACGAACGAACGAACGAACGAAACGAACGAAACGAACGAACGAAAAAACGAACGAACGAAAACGAACGAACGAACGAACGAACGAACGAACGAACGAACGAACGAACGAACGAAACGAACGAACGAACGAACGAAACGAACGAACGAACGAACGAACGAACGAACGAAAGAAAAACGAACGAACGAACGAACGAACGAACGAACGAACGAACGAACGAACGAACGAACGAACGAACGAACGAACGAACGAACGAACGAACGAACGAACGAACGAAAACGAACGAACGAACGAACGAAAACGAACGAACGAACGAACGAACGAACGAACGAACGAACGAACGAACGAACGAACGAACGAACGAACGAACGAACGAACGAAACGAACGAACGAACGAACGAACGAACGAACGAACGAACGAACGAACGAAACGAAACGAACGAAAAGAACGAACGAACGAAAGAACGAACAACGAACGAACGAACGAACGAACGAACGAAAACGAACGAACGAACGAACGAACGAACGAACGAAAACGAACGAACGAACGAACGAACGAACGAACGAACGAACTAACGAACGACAACGAAACGAACGAACGAACGAACGAAAAACGAACGAACGAAACGAACGAACGAACGAACGAACGAGAACGAACGAACGAACGAACGAACGAACGAACGAACGAACGAACGAACGAACGAAGAACGAACGAACGAACGAACGAACGAACGAACGAACGAAACGAACGAACAACGAACGAACGAACGAACGAACGAACGAACGAACGAACGAAGAACGAACGAACGAACGAACGAAAACGAACGAAACGAACGAACGAACGAACGAACGAACGAACGAAACGAACGAAACGAACGAACGAACGAAACGAACGAACGAACGAACGAACGAACGAACGAACGAACGAACGAAGAACGAACGAAACGAACGAACGAACGAACGAACGAACGAACGAACGAACGAACGAACGAACGAACGAACGAACGAACGAACGAACGAACGAACGAACGAACGAACGAACGAACGAAACGAACGAACGAACGAACGAACGAAACGAACGAACGAACAACGAAACGAACGAAAACGAAACGAACGAACGAACGAACGAAAGAAAACGAAACGAACGAACGAACGAACGAACGAACGAACGAACGAACGAAAGAACGAACGAACGAACGAACGAAACGAACGAACGAACGAACGAACGAACGAACGA
Organism: Lucilia sericata; assembly: GCF_015586225.1. Classification (NCBI taxonomy): domain Eukaryota; kingdom Metazoa; phylum Arthropoda; class Insecta; order Diptera; family Calliphoridae; genus Lucilia; species Lucilia sericata. Next base: position 17,644 of record NW_023996593.1, on the reverse strand, counting down.
ACGAACGAACGAACGAACGAACGAACGAACAACGAACGAACGAACGAACGAACGAACGAACGAACGAACGAACGAACGAACGAACGAACGAACGAACGAACGAACGAACGAAAGAACGAACGAACGAACGAACGAACGAACGAACGAACGAACGAACGAAACTAACGAACGAACGAACGAACGAACGAACGAAACGAAGAACGAACGAACGAACGAACGAACGAAGAAAAACGAACGAACGAACGAACGAACGAACGAACGAACGAACGAACGAACGAAACGAACGAACGAAAGAACGAACGAAAACGAAACGAACGAACGAACGAAAACGAACAACGAACGAACGAACGAACGAACGAACGAACGAACGAACGAACGAACGAACGAACGAATAACGAAAACGAACGAACGAAGAACGAACGAACGAACGAACGAACGAACGAACGAAAGAACGAACGAACGAACGAACGAACGAACGAACGAACTAACGAACGAACGAAAACGAACGAACGAACGAACGAAACGAACGAACGAACGAACGAACGAACGAACGAACGAACAACGAACGAACGAACGAACGAACGAACGAACGAACGAACTAACGAACTAACTAACGAAACGAACTAACTAACTAACTAACTAACTAACTAACTAACTAACTAACTAACTAACTAACTAACTAACTAACTAACAAACAAACAAACAAACAAACAAACAAACAAACTAACTAACTAACTAACTAACTAGCTAACTAACAAACTAACTAACTAACTAACACACTACTACTACAGATCGTCTGGATTACATAGAAGAAGTCTAAGTCTTACTAATAATGAGTTATATAAATACTTTCTAATTCATTAGTCATCTTGCCAGTGAAGATATAGAAGCTGTATACGTTTTTCATGCGATTTACAATGATTACTTTTTCTAATTACTTGTAATAATTTGTGATAAGTACTTGACTCCAATGACATTACCGTCTTAAAATAATTACTTAAAATGCTATTGAGTAAGTAAATTTTAGCATTTTAACCCCTTACATTGTAATGAAAGTTTATGCTGGGAAGGTACCATTTCCTTCCGATCAGAAAACGAGCTCATATATCATCATTTTAATCGTGCAGAAGAGTCATAGATGACTTGAATGTGATCAGAAGGACGACATGACCAAGGAAAATGTAGTTTACTGTTTATATTTGCAATTACAGACTTTAATCTTCTAATCTAAGAAATGTTGCCATTTCAAAATAAAAGAAGTAAACTTCGTAGTCACCAAAATACAACAAGTTCAGTTGGTATTTAGTGCGCAACAAGAAAAATCTAACAAAATTCCTGCATTCAGCAAATATATAAACTTGGGGACAAAAACTCTAAATAAGTAGATAACGAACTAAAAAAGAGTGTTAAAATCTAAGGAAATAAAATGTTAAAAATATGTGATTGAAAAAGAAGTAATTTGTGCATTCGTAAGTCCACTTCTGAAAACTCCAAATTTGTAGAAAAATTCTATATAGCAATTCGAACAAAAAATGTATTTGCTGATTACTTGGACCAGCATGGCTTTAATAGATTCTTGCTTGTAAACAATTGAAACTACAAATTTATAAATCTCAAGAATAAATTTTCTAAAAATTTTGATTATTATAAAATGTATATTCCCGATAACTTTGTTCTGTATGATTACAAAAATTTATCAGAAAGTCTCAGAGATAGATCGGTCCCTATTCTTCAAAGAATCTGTAAATAAGCAATTTTCTTTCCCTCAAAGTAAACCATCAACAAATTGTTGCAAAATACTTTTTTACTCTAATTATGTCAATTAATCAATTTCCACAATACACTACCCAAGAGCACAAAACAATCTGCAAAGAATAATTTGTACTTCTATAGGGTATTTGTATTAAAAAGACACGAGTGTTTTTCAAAAAGAATTGCAGATAATTTTTTCTCTTGTATTCTTATTCCTCTTCACAGACGTGCAAAATAAACTATTGTCTATTTGTAATTGTGTGTATCTATGTGATAATGTAACTATGAATGTGTGCAGTATTTACTATTTGCACAACAGTGGAAATTGAAAAATCAAACTTGATGCTGATGTCGTTGTTATGGTAGTTGTTATAGCTGTTGTTGTGTGTATGTAAGTACATCTTAAGATGATAAAACTGCAATTGTTAAAATGTAATGGAGAATAAGAAGGAAAACATACATAAGGTTTCTTCTTACATCCAATTACAGCATAAAATACCGGCAGTTTTAAAAGTGTTTTCAGAGCCACTCTAAAATCCTTATTTCAGAAGGGGGATATTTCAAGAGATCTTCGACAATATTCTACAAAATATCTGTAAATATGTAGATGGGTAATTAGTAGGAGTTCATAATGAATTCATCAGTGCGACTCTTGTTCCATAATCGACAGGGCTTTTTAAAAAATCAGCCAATATTATTTGTCTCTTTAGCTAACAAACGTTTGTTATTTATTTTCTCTGTGTCTCTTTATTTTGATGTGTTTACACTAGCAGAGAGTGTGAGTATAATTTTTCACATCAAATGTTTACATTGCTATTTATTTAATATTATGTTGTTGTTTTTCCCATTTGTATCTCCTAAGAATGATTTGTTTCTATTTTATATGTATATGTGTACTTAAGTATTTACAATTATAATTGAGTTGCATTTAATACCATCATCTTGAAATTGAAATATATTTATTGTTTATTTTGTGAGTGACATAAATTCAATGTAATAAAAAAGAGAAAACATTATTTTATATAATAAATTAATTATGAAGCAACCAATCTAGAAACATGCATCTTTAAATAAGCCAATCTACAGTCTAGTCTATAGTCTAGTCTATAGTCTAGTCTATAGTCTAGTCTATAGTCTAGTCTATAGTCTAGTCTATAGTCTAGTCTATAGTCTAGTCTATTGTCTAGTCTATAGTCTAGTCTATAGTCTAGTCTATAGTCTAGTCTATAGTCTAGTCTATAGTCTAGTCTATAGTCTAGTCTATAGTCTAGTCTATAGTCTAGTATATGGTCTAGTCTATAGTCTAGTCTATAGTCAAGTCTATAGTCAAGTCTATAGTCTAGTCTATAGTCTAGTCTATAGTCTAGTCTATAGTCTAGTCTATAGTATAGTCTATAGTCTAGTCTCTATAGTCTAGTCTATAGTCTAGTCTATAGTCTAGTCTATAGTCTAGTCTATAGTCTAGTCTATAGTCTAGTCTATAGTCTAGTCTATAGGTCTAGTCTATAGTCTAGTCTATAGTCTAGTCTATAGTCTAGTCTATAGTCTAGTCTATAGTCTAGTCTATAGTCTAGTCTATAGTCTAGTCTATAGTTCTAGTCTATAGTCTAGTCTATAGTCTAGTCTATAGTCTAGTCTATAGTCTAGTCTATAGTCTAGTCTATAGTCTAGTCTATAGTCTAGTCTATAGTCTAGTCTATAGTCTAGTCTATAGGTCTAGTTCTAGTCTAGTCTAGTCTATAGTCTAGTCTATTAGTCTAGTCTATAGTCTAGTCTATAGTCTAGTCTATAGTCTAGTCTATGTCTAGTCTAGTCTATAGTCTAGTCTATAGTCTAGTCTATAGTCTAGTCTATAGTCTAGTCTATAGTCTAGTCTATAGTCTAGTCTATAGTCTAGTCTATAGTCTAGTCTATAGTCTAGTCTATAGTCTAGTCTATAGTCTAGTCTATAGTCTAGTCTATAGTCTAGTCTATAGTCTAGTCTATAGTCTAGTCTATAGTCTAGTCTATAGTCTAGTCTATAGTCTAGTCTATAGTCCTAGTCTATAGTCTAGTCTATAGTCTAGTCTATAGTCTAGTCTTAGTCTAGTCTATAGTCTAGTCTATAGTCTAGTCTATAGTCTAGTCTATAGTCTAGTCTATAGTCTAGTCTATAGTCTAGTCTATAGTCTAGTCTATAGTCTAGTCTATAGTCTAGTCTATAGTCTAGTCTATAGTCTAGTCTATAGTCTAGTCTATAGTCTAGTCTATAGTCTAGTCTATAGTCTAGTCTATAGTCTAGTCTATAGTCTAGTCTATAGTCTAGTCTATAGTCTAGTCTATAGTCTAGTCTATAGTCTAGTCTATAGTCTAGTCTATTCTAGTCTATAGTCTAGTCTATAGTCTAGTCTATAGTCTAGTCTAGTCTAGTCTAGTCTATAGTCTAGTCTATAGTCTAGTCTATAGTTTAATCTATAGTCTAGTCTATAATCTTGTGTATAGTCTAATGTATAATATAGTCCATAATCTAGTATATTGTTTAGTGTATAGTGTCTATAGTTGAGCCTATAGACTATAGCTTAGTCTGTAGTGTAGTCTATAGTTTAGTTTTTAGTTTAGTCGATAGTCTAGTCGATAGTCAAGTCTATATTCCAGTCTACAGTCTAGTCTGTAGTTTTGTCTATAATCTAGTCTATATTCTATTCTATAGTCTAGTCTATAGTACATTCTATAGTTTAGTCTATAGTGCATTCTATAGTTTAGTCTATAGTCTAGTCGATAGTCAAGGCTCTAGTCTAGTATACAGTATAGTCTTTAGTTTTGCCTATAATCTAGTCTACAGTTTAGTCTATAGTTTTGGCTATAGTCTTGACTATAGTCTTGTCTATAGTCTCGTCTATAGTTTATTCTATAGTCTACTCGATAGTCAAGTCTACAGTCTAGTCTATAGTTTAGTCTAGTTTATGATCTAATCCATAAACTAGACTTGTCTATATTTTTTAGTCTATAAGATATTTTATAGTCTGTTAGCTATAATCTTATCTATATTCCGAACTATGGAATGGACTTTAGTATTGTTTTTATAGTGTTGTAGTTCTTTGAATCGTGACTTATTAAGTCAATGTCTAATAGTGAGTTTAAACATAATCTTATAATTTCTGATTATAAACATCTATTTAAGGGAGGTAATGATGAAATTATATTAAACAAATTGTTTGATGTCTTAAATATTTAAATCTAACGATTTGTTTATATCTAACCCCTTTTTAAATTCTATTTCATTTCCCTTTAAAACTTTCATTTAAATGTAATAATATCTTTTGATTTCAGTTTAAATGAAATGTCCTTTCATTTCTTTAAACTTGCAATTTATAAAACTTTTACAAAAACATAAAAAACAAACAAAGAAAACAAGACATTTTTTAAGCAATAAAAAAATTTGCAATGCATAAAAATATCCCGGAAATGTACATGCGCATTCAGGGAAATAAGAAGTTTTGGAAGAAAATAAAAACAAACAAAAAACCAACGATGTACATAAAAATAGATATATAGAAGGACAGAAATACATTTGAAACGCGACATACAAATGTATATGTGTAGATATAAATGCATGTAAGTATTTGGTAGGTAGAGTAAAAATACTGCCAGCATTTTAAATTGTTAAAAGAAGTGTAGGGTATTCCAAACAGAAAAGAATACATTGGGATAAAAGACGAATATTTTTCTTCCTTTGGCAGCTAAATGTTTTCTCTATAGAGAAAAGGATCTCACTTAAAGTAAAAAATCTAATTCAGCAGTTTATAGAATACAAAAGATTGTGCAAAAGATTTTTTGTCGTTCTCCCTATTAAGTGATAACATGCATGACAAAACGTAGTAAAACTAAAAGCCACTGACCTAACGGCAACAGATTTTCTGTTTTTTTTTACTAACTGGCGATATTTTATAACCCAATGCTAAAAATACACTTACATTCAGTCACTCACTCACTCGCATACATACACTCACACTAATACCCTCAACTAAATAGTTTTTAAGGAAGTTTAGAACAAATAAATACACAAACCATATTTACAATGCATTAAACCAGATCATAAAATCGTTGTTATATGGGGTGGTAGAAAAATAAGATTTCCTAAAACTGAAAAATATCTGTAATCTGAACAGTCTAAAGTTGGCTGGAGATCCTTAAATAGAGCTCTAATTGTTTTGCGATCACTACGTTCTGCCGTAAAAAATTTGTATCTATTATGAAGAACATAACATCGGATGTAGATCCCTAACTAGATCAGGCATGTGGGGTAATGATTACACAAAGTAATTCATTACATGGTCAATTACAATTACTTGTAATGTGTAATTGAGCAATAACCAATTACAATTAATTGTAATTGTAATTAAAGTTTTTCCAATTACAATTACTTGTAATCGTAATTGAAGTTTCCAATTAAAATTACTTGTAATTGTAATTAAGGTATTACTAATTACAAATTACATGTAACTATTCATAATTACAATTACAAGTAATTGTAATTATCAAAACTTCCATTACCATTACAAGTAATTGTCAAAACTTTAATTTCAATTACAAATAATTGTAATTGGAAAAACATCAATTACAATTACAAGTAATTGTATTTGGTAAAGCTTCAATTACAATTACTTCAAATGTAAATGTAATTGAAAATGTAGTCATTACTCCCGCAAGCCTGTCGTAGATCATTAAATGGAAGAGATTCCATTGCGATCACTTCGATTTTTCAGCAAAAATAGAAAGGATCGATCTTTTATATAAAATTATAAAATCATCTATAGATCTGGAAGAGTTCTCTAGTTTCAAAAAGATCAGCAGGTTATTCTAATTAAATAATAGTATAAAATCAGCTGTAGATCCTCAAATGGGGCTCTTGGAGTTTTGCTCTTGTAAAGATCGATTTTTTACTGACAATAATATACTTCTTCCCTCACCCAATACTGAAAAAATCATCCCTTTAGTGATTTTTATTTTATTAAAAGCTTTTAAGCCTAAAGATATGCAAGAAATTTGTTTAAATGTTAAATACGAAATAAAAACAAACAAGCATACGAAAAAACAACTTTAGTTGGTCGAAACATTTTATACTCTCTAGTTTAGAAGGAATGCACTAATGTTGTTTTTTTGTGGTTGCGAAAAAATAAAAATATAAAAAATTTACAAATAGCGAGAGAAAGGGGTAAAAAAAAATTAAATAAATCTAGGAAATAAACCACAATACAAATATTTGTACAAATAATAATAAATATCTACAACAACATGCAATGCAAACGTTAACGTTTAAAAGGATAAACAACAATGCGGGTTTAGGACAAATAGAAAAAAAAACACACAACAAACGTAAGTGGTTAAAATAAAAACAACAAGAACTAATTGCATATTTGAAGTATTAAAATAATATTTAATATTATAAAGTATACCTTAAGGATAATGCAGTTGGTTATTTATTGAAGCATACTTTGAACTAGGGGGGGAAATAGAGAAATAATAAAATTTTTAATGGATATAAATAAAAAAGTGAATTAAAAACGTTTTTAAAACAAATATAAATTATTCATATTTTATATAAAATTTATTTAATTAAATGAGGTTATAATTGCGAAAAGAACTTTTTATCATTATTATAGAATATTCAAAAAGTACCTTTTGTGAAAGAAAAAATACCTTTTATTGTTTCTCACTTACTTCGGGCTCTATATGCTTAATTTCATACTTCAAGGTTCTATATAATAGTACTTTTTCTTTCTTCAAAAGTTACTTTACCTTTTGAAAAACGAAAAAGTACCAAAAAGTGCCCTTTTATTTAATTTCATGTTTCTAGCCGATAACAACATACCGTTTCATTCGCAACATGTTGTTTTTGCTCTGCTTTATTTTTTATAAACAAGCAAGTACAAGAACAAAATTTACTGTATGATGCAGTTTGTTGTTGTTATTTATTATTATTGTCTAAGCATGCACCAAAAATCTAAATTTTTGAGGAAATTTTCAGAGGTTGTCTCAGATTATTGCTCATATCTTCGTTATTTATGGACCGATTTTGTTGACTTTAAATAGGAAACTTCTCGAAAGCATGTTTGACAGAAGATTTGGGTCCCGAAGATATCTAGGGGCTTTAAGAAAATTGATTTTAAACAAACATACAGACAGACGGACAAACAGACAGACAGACGGACAGAAGGACAGAAAGACAGACAGACAGAGAAGATATCTAAGTGCTTAACGTAAACACTTGTGGTGGTACATGTACAAGCACTTTGCTGAAGTACTGGAGCTATCTAATCTCTTGCCATAGTAGCCACGTTGACAGGCAGCATGGGATCCCAATCCCAATGCAATGAAAAAGCAATCACTGGTCTAAAGTCAATAGATGGGGAGACAACCCTAACATCGGGTGAAATCAATCTTCCGGTATACCTTCAAATGCATTATTTAAAATGCAATCCTCATCAACTAATGATCCATTCCAGTGCATTGCTTAACTTTTTAAAGACCGCGCAATCACACTACTGAGCTGGCCTTGTTGATTCGGCAACAGCCCTTACAGACGTATGTCAGATAATCTGACAAAGGATGTAGGAATTTCCAAAGTCAATTCGAACCCAATAATTGACCCGACAAGTTGAGTGGTGGATCTCAACCATAAGCATCGAGAACTTCCCTGAAGTAAAAGTTCTACTAAATCAGTACTAGTCTCCTAGCAAAGCATAAGAGTCTTTCCCTAACAGACAGACGGACAAACAGACAGACAGACGGACAGAAGGACAGAAAGACAGACAGACAGACAGACAGAGAAGATATCTAAGTGCTTAACGTAAACACTTGTGGTGGTACATGTACAAGCACTTTGCTGAAGTACCCGAGCTATATAATTTCTTGCCATAGTAGCCCCGTTGACAGGCAGCATGGCATCCCAATCCCAATGCAATGAAAAAGCAATCACTGGTCTAAAGTCAATAGATGGGGAGACAACCCCAACATCGGGTAAAACCAATCTTCCGGTATACCTTCAGATGCATTATTTAAAATGCAATCCACATCAACTAATGATCCATTCCAGTGCATTGCTTACTCTTTTAAAGCCCGCGCAATCACACTACTGAGCCGGCCTTGTTGATTCGGCAACAGCACCTACAGACGTATGTCAGATAATATGACAAAAGATGTAGGAATTTCCAAAGTCAATTCGAACCCAATAATTGACCCGACAAGTTGAGCGTTGGACCTCAACCATAAGCATCGAGAACTTCCCTGAAGTAAAAGTTCTACTAAATCAGTACTAGTCTCCTAGCAAAGCATAAGAGTCTTTCCCTAACGTTCACCAATTACATCAATTCGATTCTCAGACCATAAAGAACGATCTACGGAATGACAGGCAAATACCAAGTGTCAACCTGAGAATACCCCAACCTATACTGTCGCCCCACTACGCGCAGAGTAAAAGTTACTCAACGGGTTCAGGAATGCAGCATAAGTTGCACTGTCACATCTCCCAGTGACATCTGTTAAGATGGTAACAGCACCTGAGGGATAATCCAGACATGTATGCCATAGGATATATCAGTCTTCTCCCCGCCACTACGTGGATCCCGAAGGAACTTCAACCAACTGACCAGCCAGGAAAAGTCCTGCGGGTAACTGGCCACCCGTAGAACCAGATTATCTGGTTCGACCCCATGTCAAATCATTCCAATGAAAGGCCGCGGATGCATTTGATCATCACCAGTTTATAGTCCCAGCAGACTAGAAGTATTGGTAAAACCTCTATTCCCGAGATATTGCAATCTATAAGGACTTATGTATATATAAGCAATTTCGTGGCAAGTAACCTAACTCAAAAATCGATTTGGATGAAATTTGCACCAAGGTTAATAGACTCCTTTTAAGTACAGACGGTATATTGTAGTCATTGAAAACTAAGTTCTTGTATAACTTCAAGTCATTACTAAGTTTTTGCTAAGTATATATTACATACAAAAAAAACTAATTAAAACCTTTTTTTGACTATTAACATTGCTCTTTATAAAGTTTCATATACTTAAGTATGTAGAAATCATTAACTTTTTATGTATTTGAAATCAAATAAAAGTTCTATTTAGTCGTAAGTTTATTCTAAATATTTAGTTCTTTTTCTTGTTTTGCTATTACAATTACTAAAGGTTGCATTTATAGGAAAAGAATTGTAGAAAAAATAGAAACGAATGTAAATATGTAGTAGAAAAAAATGTTAATTACAACTCATACCAAATTGACCTTGTCTTGCAGTAGCATTTTGTTTAAGTAAAAAAAAAAACGCTTAAAATAAAACTTTCTTTCTGTATGTATGTACATTAGGTGGGCTCTATTTGCAAAAGAGCTTCTTATTATATCATTCAATAAAGACCCATAGACAACTTATATTAATGATTATATTGCACGTTTTTGTCTTCTAATGTAACACTGTTTCTCCTTTTTTAGGGCCCTCTTACTGTTGTATGCCAGTAGACACATTTCTATGATTAAAATCTGTCTCGACTAAAAATCAAGAAAAGAAATACAAGTTATTTTCTTTTTTTGCAAACGAGATAAACTTGTTTGAAAGAGATTATATAAACAGTATGGTAATTAAACAAAATAAATGAATAATGACTCTTAAAAGGACATTCGTGAACAAATACAAACGGTAAAATGTTAATTTAAGGAAAATTTTTCTTTAACATATTTAGAACCTTATACCTAGCTATTTATCAAAGATTTATAAAATTTTTATTTTGTAAATGGTTTATAAAGCAAATAAAGTCTTGTCTATGAATAAGGGGGTTAAAACAACGAATATTTAATACATAGAATGTGCGTTTCATACAAGATATATTTTCAATAACGGGTAGTGATACAAAAAGAATAAGTGTAAATCATAACAACCCTCATGTCGAGGTGCGTAGTCTTGTAATAAATATTCTTTGATGAAAATTACTTTAAATGGGACGCATTTTAAAGGGGACGCGTATACTTCATATCGAATTAATAAATATCACTCATACGTCACTGCCCTTAAGCATTTCTTAATAGTTGTTAACATTTTTACAAAACTTTTACATTTTTAAGGTTGTTCACCTAGTATTTTTGCTTTTAATTTAAAATATTATTTTTATTGTTTTTGCAATCACAGTGGACCACATATCTATATCCTTTTCACAATTGGAGAACTATGGCCATTAAAGAATTAGGTATTTTATGTAATAAGTCTATTTTTGATTGAAAATCGGAGCGATTGCAAATATGCATCATAAATCCAAGCAAGACAAAGATGTAGTTAGTTAGTTAGTTAGTTAGTTAGTTAGTTAGTTAGTTAGTAGTTAGTTAGTTTAGTTAGTTAGTTAGTTAGTTAGTTAGTTAGTTAGTTAGTTAGTTAGTTAGTTAGTAGTTAGTTAGTTAGTAGTTAGTTAGTTAGTTAGTTAGTTAGTTAGTTAGTTAGTTAGTTAGTTAGTTAGTTAGTTAGTTAGTTAGTTAGTTAGTTAGTTAGTTAGTTAGTTAGTTAGTTAGTTAGTTAGTTAGTTAGTAGTTAGTTAGTTAGTTAGTTAGTTAGTAGTTAGTTAGTTAGTTAGTTAGTTAGTTAGTTAGTTAGTTAGTTAGTTAGTTAGTTAGTTAGTAGTTAGTTAGTTAGTTAGTTAGTTAGTTAGTAGTTAGTAGTTAGTTAGTTAGTTAGTTAGTTAGTTAGTTAGTTAGTTAGTTAGTTAGTTAGTTAGTTAGTTAGTAGTTAGTTAGTAGTTAGTTAGTTAGTTAGTTAGTTAGTTAGTTAGTTAGTTAGTTAGTTAGTTAGTTAGTTAGTTAGTTAGTTAGTTAGTTAGTTAGTTAGTTAGTTAGTTAGTTAGTTAGTTAGTTAGTTAGTTAGTTAGTTAGTTAGTTAGTTAGTTAGTTAGTTAGTTAGTTAGTTAGTTAGTTAGTTAGTTAGTTAGTTAGTTAGTTAGTTAGTTAGTAGTTAGTTAGTTAGTTAGTTAGTTAGTAGTTAGTTAGTTAGTTAGTTAGTTAGTTAGTTAGTTAGTTAGTTAGTTAGTTAGTTAGTTCGTTAGTTAGTTAGTTAGTTAGTTAGTTAGTTAGTTAGTTAGTAGTTAGTTAGTTAGTTTGAAAGGAGGATGTATTTACATCAAATCCGAAGAAATACACCTAGGCCTCTATCGGCCCTGTTGTGCGCTCCTTAACCAGTGCCTCAGGTGGGAATCGAACCACCACCTCCGGTCTACCAGACTAGAACACTAACCACTAACCTACCGGAGGCCGATGTAGATAGCAGTAATAACTAGACATTGGTTGCTAGGCAGACATGTCAGTCGGATTGGGATGATCTTCAAGAATACTGTCGCAATTACAAGAAAGAGGATCTGAATGCCCTGCCCTAGCTTTTAAGAGAAACAGTTTCTTTGGCACTTAATATTTTATTTTTTTCTTTAAAAATCCTTAAAATTCAATTCGCAGCACAGTGGTTTAGAAACTCCAATTTTTGGAAATAATACGGTATTTCTGAAACTATTGAATATATCGCAATGAAATTTCACATAAAGCAAAAACAAACTTCTCTACAGTTATCCTGTCTTGTAAAAAGTTAGACGCAACTTGTATAAAGTGCATACGGCACTTTAGGTTTAGGTTTTTTCCCTACTTTAGGTGAATTGGCCAAAAGCGGTTATGGGACACGTCATCAATGTATATTGGACACATTGGAAGGTTATACACAATCATCGGACGTGCCTGATCGCATACCAGACATAGAATATGTCGGAAACTTTGAAACGCTGATCCCTGATAGAATGTCTTGGTCAAGCGGAAAACTAGAGCAACTACTAGTAGGAATCCGTTGTCTCACGGATGACTCTAAATTGAGGGATAAAGTGGCCCTGGGTTTCTATACTGAAGACCCAGAAACAGAAATATACCACCGTTTACCTAATCATAACACAAGCTTCCAGGCTGAAGTCCGAGCAATAACGGAATGTGTAAATTAGATTAGAATAAATGTGGCGCCCACAGCCCTTAATATATTTACCGACAGCCAGAAGGAAATTAGGGCGGTATCAGGTGATAGAATTAAATCTAAGACCGTATGGATTGTAAGAAAGCTTTAACTAAATACTCTCCCAGAGGTAAGATTCGCATCATATGGGTACCAGGCCACTCGGGAGTAGTCGGCAACGAAAGGGCAAATGTAATAGCTTTAAAGGGAAGGAAACTCGAGATAGTTAACCTGACGAACGCAAAACCATTCTACGCAACAAAAGCTGAATTAAAAATCTGAGTGAGAGAATCCCATAAGGCCTTTTGGAATAATGAAACGGTGGGTAGAACCACAAAGATGCTATGGGGCAATCCTGATGAGAACAAGTCGAGAATCTCCTCCAAATGAGCAATTCTGAAATTAGTATGATCTTATGATCGAATCTTAAAAAAAAACGATTTTTGTGGAGATTATGAACTCAAAAGAACTATTCAGCGGGTTCAGTTGTATGGAGGCAAGGTGAAATAATAGACCGATGTTAACCATTTCCAATAGGCTTCGTCTCTTGTACAATAGAAGATCATGTGCCTAATTAAATTATCTTCAAAATTGCGACCTGTAGTTTAATTACAAGGTTTACAAGCCATTAACCATTACCAATAGGCTTCGTCCCTGTAGACAATAGAAGATCATGTATCAAATTTCATTGAATTATCTTCAAAATTGCGACCTGTAGTTTGATTACAAGGTTTACATGTGCGGACGGACGGACATAGCTAATGATTCTATGCCAATACTTTAAGGTGGGTATAAAACTAGTATTATTGTGAACAAAGTCTCAGCTTATTTGATGGATTCGTACTTCGGTCTACCGGTTACCTCTCTAGGTGCTGTTGCCGAATCAACAGAGGCCATCCCATCTGCGTGGTTGTAAACGGAAGTGATGTTTTACATCTCGGAAGTTATGCAGCAATGGTCAGAGATTTGATAGCTCGAACACTTGAGCAAAGTGCTTGTACATGGACCGGCTTTAGCCATGTACAAAAATTGCCACCTGATTTCTTCATTGAAGATTGAAGGGGCTCACCCAGTAGTTTAAAAAGACCACCGTGATATAGGCCAATACGGCAGGTACTCACGTAAAGCACTTCGACTTCAATACCCTCCCCACTAAAGTAGTAAAATTAAATGGCAAAAACAAGTTTCTACTTCAGAGCCTTGGCTATACCAGTTAACGTAGTCATAGCGTCCTAAATTTTCCCAGAATGCATTTTTATTACTTAAAGTTTAAGTCTAGAGGCAGAGACAGTCAATATTCGCAACTTCTGTAAAATTAAAGAATTTAAAATTTGAGACACAAGTATACACTAACGGAAACGAAAATATCAAAATATGGAAAATTGTTGAGAGATACGACTTTTTTATACTCATTAGCACACTATTTAATACAAATATTAAAGAAAATTATTTAAAATGATTTTTCATTGTTTAGCCTATGTTATTTGTTGCACCAGCCGTATACTTGTTATACATTAAATAAATATCTCTCATACGTTCTGTTGTCTGCTAAGTTTTCAAACATAAGTTCATATTAAAATGCTATAGATATTTTCTTTTTCTTGTTAAATATTCCTTAAACAAATCTTAATAATATTAATTAAAATAATATTTTTGCAAAGTAAGAATTTTTTATAAATTAATTTAATTTAAAAAAAATTCTTTAAAATTCATGCAAAGTTTCCTAGCAATCTTAAGACACTATATAAAAATGTAGATGTAAATGAAAACTATAACAAGCTCTTCTGGCTGCAATGATGATGAAGATGACGATGAAAACAATATGGTTTCTTACAAAGCTATCTACACTCATATGCACTTAAACATATATATTTATATATAATTATGTGTATGTGTAAATATGTATAATTTCTTATACATTTATGTATGTATTTACAGGCATATGCATGCACGTCTTAAGATTTAGTTTGTTGTTTATTTTTGAAAAACATTTATTTTGTGTTTTTAAGCATGTTTAAAAACGATTTATATGGGTTTGGGTATGTTACTGTGGATGTTTGTAGTTATATACATGTGTAAATGCATGTTAATATGTAGGTATGTGTGTGTGTTTGTTTATTGTTGCTATGGCTTTTATTGCATGAGTGCTTCTTTTTAAATGCAACAGCAACTATACTGTCTACTAGCTTCCGTTTCCGTTTTTATCGAATACGATTTAGCAACGCATGTTCATATGTACAATTTTAAGTATTTTTTTCTTTTCTGTTTTATGCTTTTAAAATTTTGCATGTAGTTGTAGTTAGTTATATTAAGACAGTAGG
This sequence comes from Lucilia sericata, assembly GCF_015586225.1. NCBI lineage: Eukaryota > Metazoa > Arthropoda > Insecta > Diptera > Calliphoridae > Lucilia > Lucilia sericata. The sequence continues at coordinate 2,569 of NW_023996593.1, read as the reverse complement.
ATGGCTTGATAAAGTCGCCATTACTACAGAAGTTTTAATGTGGACTATAGACAAAAAATTTAGGTGTGATTAAGTGAGACGAATCCTGGTGTGGAGAATTTTTAACAGAAATCTATTGTTCCTAGTACTGCAATGAATTGGTGGATACGTGTTCATATTTTAATAAAATTTAAATAAAATTTTATTTTATTTGTTCGCCATCTTTTAGCATCATCCTAATAGACTTGCTTATGCCTGTACGTTTCTAAGCAATTTACCATATTTAATTGCAAATACCAAAAACGCTCTTTTATACTTTTGGACACATACATACATACATACATACATACATACATACATACATACATACACTCATACATTAGTGAAAACAATACAGATACATCTGATATTTACACATAATTGTAAAGTACAAACAACACCAACGAACTACTACGTTTGCAGCTAAGTACAACTCTCGCTTTATCTTTCGAATATTTACCACTTTAATTGTTCACATTAGGGTTATATAATTTAATAACAATAGAACATTTGCATATTGTTAGCACACATGGAAAAGTCTTTAATACAAATGTACCGATTTCTTCTGAGCAATTAACACTACCCTAATATTTGATAATTACAATTGTTCGTATATATGAAGTTTTCAAAAGTATAATTGTTGTATGAATAACTGACTGCCTGACTGACTGTCGTACACATACAATACGCTCATTTGCTACAAGACTGGTATTTAACTAAAATTCAACTAAAATTATTTATTTTAAGCAAGTAATCTTTTTACTCCCTGAAATTTTATAAAGCACAAACCCAACCAAAATAGTGATCGATATCCATATGAGGATAATTAAACGAAATTCATTTTAAATTAGAATTCTTATTTGCTTAGTAGTAACTTGGAAAAACTCAATTGTTGAGTTATGTCAGTGTGTAGTAAATTAGTGATATGTATTTATGTTTCCGGATAAATGTTCACAAAGCGTAGTGAAGTACTAAATTTTCCAAGAAAGTCTAATTTTGAAGTCATTATATGTATGTATGTGTGTTGGAACCACTCTAATGTTCTTAAAATGAAAAGAGTTGTTTGACAGAGAAATGTTGAAAATTTAACTTAAATTTTAAGAAAGGGAACAAGGGAATCTTTTCAATTACTAGAGTATAAATGAAGGTATCAATGTTTTCAATTGAAAGGTCCAAGTACGAAAATGGTTGCGTATTTTTTTGTTCAACCTTAATAAGTAACTTACTTACTAACTAACTAACTAACTAACTAACTAACTAACTAACTAACTAACTAACTAACTAACTAACTAACTAACTACTACTAACTAACTAACTAACTAACTAACTAACTAACTAACTAACTAACTAACTAACTAACTAACTACTAACTAACACTAACTACTAACTAACTAACTAACTAACTAACTAACTACTAACTAACTAACTAACTAACTAACTAACTAACTACTAACTAACTAACTAACTAACTAACTAACTACTAACTAACTAACTAACTAACTAACTAACTAACTAACTACTACTAACTAACTAACTAACTAACTAACTAACTAACTAACTAACTAACTACTAACTAACTAACTAACTAACTAACTAACCTAACTAACTAACTAACTAACTAACTAACTAACTAACTAACTAACTAACTAACTAACTAACTAACTAACTAACTAACTACTAACTAACTAAACTAACTAACACTAACTAACTAACTAACTAACTAACTAACTACTAACTAACTAACTAACTAACTAACTAACTACTAACTAACTACTAACTAACTAACTAACTAACTACTAACTAACTAACTACTAACTAACTAACAACTAACTAACTAGTCCTTCGCCTTTGTCGATTCTTCACCTTAGTGTTTATAATTGTAACTTCTCGAAAGCATGTCTGACAAAACTATTGAAAATTTTAATTCTGAAGATATCTGAGGTCTTCAGAAAATTGATTTCAACAGAGAGACGGACATGGCTTAATTGACTCCGATATCTATAAGTATCCAGAATATATACTTTATAACGGAAAACTATATTGTGAAAATTACAAAACCATTCCAACGAAGGTAAAATAAAGCTTAAGTTATATTATATTATGCGCTAAAAACGTAAATGTTATTAAAATTAAATTGTGCAAAGTTATACTTTTATGGGTAGAAAATTCTTAAATTGTTCTGAAACAAGTAAATATCTCGTCCATGTGTCCGCACAACCCCTGATTGGATGTATGTAATTTTAACTGTTAAAAAGTATAGAATTTAAATCTTTTCCAAACTGATAGTTCGGTAAGAGTTTATTTTTCTTATATTTAAGGACATATTTATTTTGTGGAGCTTTCATAAAAATACATTTTAAATTCCAGAAAATTGAGGGAAAATTTAAACTTAGCTGAATATAAATTTAAAAAGATCATTACCTATAACATCAAAAAAAGCTAATTTTTTAAAACTTAAACACAATTATCTAACTGCTGTTATTCAATATTAGACCAAATTAACTAGGAACAAAACTTTCTTTAACATTTTAATTTTTTTTATTTTCAAACT
>NW_023996592.1:0-37923 GCF_015586225.1 Lucilia sericata | reverse complement strand
CAACGTCAAAAAGTTAGTGAACGAATAATGTGAAAAGGAACACATTTCACGTGAAATGTTGATTGCCGATAGGGGTGAATATGTTAGAAAAATTACCGATATAAAAATGTGAATTTTCCATGCCTGATATTAACAAAAGATATAGAGTTAGTGAGATTTGGAGGGAGAGATACAGTAAATTCGAAAATAGACATGTAGAAGAGTTTATTAAAAAAGAGAGCAAAAATTGTACAAACAAAGAACGAATATCAAAGATGTGAAAAAACATACAAGTAAAGATAAAAAATAATTATTAATATTTTTAATACTTTTCTTAAACACTAATAATAATTTCTCTCTTCTCTTTATTCTAGACTGATTTATGCGGTATAAAATGGCGCAAATTTGTTAACAATGAGCGACCAAATGCATCCAGTGATCCACTGGATGATCCTATCTTACGCTCCTATTCAAGATGTATGCAAGCTGACATTCTATGTGTTTGGAGACGTGTTCAGTCTACCAGACAAGATAACTCGGATCCAAGTGCAATGTTTGATGTTAACACCTCAAAAGTGCATCCACCTCTATCACTAGCGGCCGCCAAAGAATTATGGATATTTTGGTATGGCGAGGAGCCAGATCTTACCGATCTGGTGGATGCGGAATTATTAAAAGTGGCTGGTAAGTGTAAATTTTCATAAATCTATTATTTGGTTTATTAAGTTGCCAGACGATGGTAGCGGCGAAAATTTCGCTTAATTTCAAGGCCATGAAGGAGGAGGAATTTAATACAACTTAATAATATAGGCGTGTGTATAGGTATACATATGTGTACACAACCCACCGGCTTTTGGTATTTTGAGTTTTTTTAATATTCAATGACGAAGAACGATGTTTTTGCCATTTCTGCCACCACCTCCAATCAAACAAACAGCACATTTCTTCTCGACAGAGTCATGCTACTTGCTTCATTCTCTTTGTTGTCATGTTTTCTTATAATTCTTTTTCATTTCTTTTAAATTAACTTTTCCTGTTATGCATTCACGTTGTTTGTCTTTTCTTTCTTCATTTGTTGTTGTCAAAGTTTAAGAAAAATATGTATTTTTTCTGCCAGTTTGTTTTGATTTCTCTATTGATTGAACATGACCGAAGAGCGAAACCATAAAGGAATTACCAAAGAAATTTGCTAAAATTTGAGAGAAAAATTTCAATTGAGTAAATTCATTTATCTCTATCAGTTTTTGTCTAGTAAATGGTTTTGCTGGTCTTAAGAATAATGTTTGTTGTTATTTATATGTTTGTTTTTATTTTGGTGTTTTTGGCAAAAGCAAACATCCAACAACACTTGTACAATGTACATATTTGTATGTATGCGGATGATGGGTTAATAATACATATTTTGATATAGTTTTTAAAGTAAATAACCCAGTTGTTAGTTCGATTTAACTTTATCTGTATTTTGTTAGATACATAAATACAAAATTTCTATTTTTATTATAATTACGGTTAAAAATATTTTATTGTAAAATTAATGAATGAAAGGGCAGATAGTAATAGGTATTAGGTGTAATTTTTTTTGCAATTCAGAATTATAGACTAGACTATAGACTAGACTATAGACTAGACTATAGACTAGACTATAGACTAGACTATAGACTAGACTAGACTATAGACTATATAGACTAGACTATAGACTAGACTATAGACTAGACTATAGACTAGACTATAGACTAGACTATAGACTAGACTATAGACTAGACTATAGACTAGACTATAGACTAGACTATAGACTAGACTATAGACTAGACTATAGACTAGACTATAGACTAGACTATAGACTAGACTATAGACTAGACTATAGACTAGACTATAGACTAGACTATAGACTAGACTATAGACTAGACTATAGACTAGACTATAGACTAGACTATAGACTAGACTAGACTAGACTATAGACTAGACTATAGACTAGACTATAGACTAGACTATAGACTAGACTATAGACTAGACTATAGACTAGACTATAGACTAGACTATAGACTAGACTATAGACTAGACTATAGACTAGACTATAGACTAGACTATAGACTAGACTATAGACTAGACTATAGACTAGACTATAGACTAGACTATAGACTAGACTATAGACTAGACTATAGACTAGACTATAGACTAGACTATAGACTAGACTATAGACTATAGACTAGACTATAGACTAGAGCATAGACTAGACTATAGACTAGACTATAGACTAGACTATAGACTAGACTATGACGAGACTATAGACTAGACTATAGACTAGACTATAGACTAGACTATAGACTACTATAGACTAACCTATAGACTAGACTATAGACTAGACTATAGACTAGACTACAGACTAGACTATAGCCTAGACTATAGACTAGGCTATAGACTAGACTATAGACTAGACTATAGACTAGACTATAGACTAGATAATAGACTAGACTATAGACTAGACGATAGACTAGACTATAGACTAGACTATAGACTAGACTATAGGACTGGACTATAGACTAGACTATAGACTAGACTATAGACTGGCATATAGACTAAAATGATCATAGTCTATAGTCTAGTCTATAGTTTAGACTATACAGTGGTGGCCATGAGGTTAGCACATTTGGTATCTGTTAAATATAAAATCAAAATATTTCCTATGTTCTTAACTTTTTTAACAATTCTTTTTATGGTAACACATGTCCTTCGAGGATCACGACACATTACATTTTGTTCCACTACTTTGTTGCAGATAGATTCTTTCTTTCCAAAGTACATCTACCCCAAAAAAAATCTGGACATAAGTTTAGCACAAAATAAAAAAATCATTAAAAAATTAAAAATAAAGCAAGAAACTGGATAATTTTATGTAATTTCACTTAAAATTTTATATTTTGTAGAATAGTTGCACATTTTGATAATATCATTTCTTCTCCTGGACATAATCTTCACCAGAACCCACTAGAAATTTCATGACATAAATTTTAACTTTCAGCCCATAAATAGGCAAAATTCTTAGGAATTTGTGTTTTATTTGTTGCACCATTTCGTTTAATATGTTCCCTATTGGATTGGGATCTAGAAATTATTCTGGGGGCTGCAAACATGTCAATCTCGCTCGCTTCCAAGAAGCTCCTCTCTGTACTTTAACATATTTTGGGTCATTGTCGACCAAAAAACGCCATTTAACTGAACTTTTGTCCACTCATTTTTTTACTAAAATATTTAAGAGTCTATTTTGATAGTCATACTGATCCATTTGTGCATCCACCTTGCGTATAGAACCTCCACTAGCCCGGAAAACGCCTCCGAATTCGTCATATTTCACCCATTGTGTTTTATGGTTTTAAATGTACACTTTGGTTGTTGCTTGCATGTTTGGAGTACAGCATAATTACATTTTTCCATCAAATTTGATCCTATTAATCTTCAACTAGTATCCTCCAATCATGCAGATAAAGCTAAAGTGTTCCAGAGAAATCATATATCACAATGGGGGGAAATTTCATGGTATTCATTGCATTTTCTTGGCATGCTGTTGGTCCTATATTGATGTTGGATGCAGAAGTGGATCCGTATGACTATCAAAATAGGATCTTAAATACTTATTAAAAAAATCGGAGGACAAAGATGGCGTTTTTTTGGTCGACATCGACCGTAAATATGCTAAAAGTGCTGAGATGAGCTGCTTGGAAGCGACCGGGATTGTCATGTTTGCAGTGCCCAGTATATTTTCTCGATTCCAATTCAATAGAGAACATATAACATAATATGGACCAACAAATAAAAGCAGAAATCACCAAGAATTTTGCCAATTTATGGGCTGAAATTTCTAGAGGGTTCTGGTGAAGATTATGTCCAGGAGGAGGAATGATATTATCAAAATCTGCAACTATTCCACAAAATATAAAATCTTAGTGCAATAAGATAAATATAACCGGTTGTTTTGTTTTATTTTTAATTTTTTAATGATTTTTTAATTTTGTGCTAAACTTATGTCCAGATTTTTTTGGGGGTAGATGTACTTTGGAAAGAAAAAAATCTACATGCAACAAAGTAGTGGAACAAAATGTAATGTGTCGTGATCCTCGAAGGACATGTGTTACGCATAAAAAAGAATTTGTTAAAAAAATTAAGAACTATAGGAAATATTTGATTTTATATTTAACAGATACCAAATGTGCTAACCTCATGGCCACCACTGTAGTTTAGACTATAGACTAGACTAGATTATAGACTACACTACAGACTGGTCTGTCGACTACTTATCAAAAGTTAGTAATTTAGAAAAAGGACGAAAATGTCCTCGGGGTACCGCGGTATTTTCCGACATAAAAAAAGAGAATTTTCCATGCCTGTAGGCGAGGCTATAGTCTGGTCTATAGGCTATAGTTGTTATGTTGACAAATTTTCGCCAAGTGTTAATAGGTACGTTACGGTGTGAAGTTGTCATTGTAATGTTTCCAATTCTTTACCGATTAGGTTATTTTTATTTTTGAATGTCAGATAACAAATACATATTTGTATACAATAGTGTATATAGTAATATTTTGGAAATAATTACTTTTGTATACATATTTGTACAACTTGTAATTACCTTGAAAATTATAAAATAATAATTAACTTTTCTTAGTGTATATTCAACAAAATACAACAGAAAGTTTGTTGTATATTTGTTCATTAAACATATGTGTGATGAATTGTATACGATGGCTAATAATATTTATTCGCATTATAGTATGAAGCTTTTTTATTTTGCCAATATGTATGCAAGTTCGGTCTCGTCCCGTTCCGTCTCTCTGTAGCGTATATACAATAATTTTTTTGAGGTTATTCAACCTGTTTTGCATTGTTTTTTTTTTTTTACCTGATGTTGTTGTAGATTGTATTAAACATTAAACTTAAAATGGCAGACATTCATAAGAAAAGTAAAAAAATAAAAATTAAAACACAATTACCAACTTTTTTCTTTAGATCAGTCAACTTTAATTTAAATTATAAAGTGAATTATAATAAAAACAATACAAGAAGCGAAGATTAAAGAATTGCATACAACTTTTGAGTAGAAGATCACTGATTAAAGATTTGAATAATTTTGCAGGTCCAAGCTCCTTGAAGAAGTAGATACAAATAATGAATAAAATAATTTTCACTGTATTAACAATATCTAGATCTCGATTTTTTTATTTCATTATTCTAAACATGATAGTATGTGTCTTGCATTAGAAATAAACAAAATATAATAATTAACCTGTTGTTTTGAACTCGTGTCTGAATTAATTTATTCATTCAATTAAGCTAAAATTTACAAAATATTATATTAAAACAATAATAATTGTATTATAAAAAATGCTGAAGAAAAGTGGCAACATGGCCATTAAGTTGCGTGTGCGTTTTAATCGCAATTGTTGTTTCAACATAATCATTATAATGATTGTTGTTGTTGTTTGAGATGTTACTTATAAAAAAACGAAGACCTCAGTCTGAGAGAAACACCTAACGTTAAGTGTGGTCAACTATTTGAATGTAAGAAATACGAAAACATATAGTTTCCAGTCTTAGATGATAAATCATCAGATCACGTAGAAAAGGGATGACGAGGACTAGTCTATAATCGAGATTATAGTCTGGTCTATAGTAGATAATATAGTCTATAGTCGAGACTACAGTCTGTTCTATAGTGTAGTGTGTAGTCTGATCTATAATCGAGACTATAATAGACACTAGAGACTGGTTTATAGTCAAAACTATTGTCAGGTCTATAGTCAATACTATAGTCTGGACTATAGTCTGGCCTATAGTCAAGACTACATTCGAGACTGTAGACTTGACTATAGTCAAGATTATAGTCTGATATATATTCTGGTCTATAATAGATACTAGTAGGGACTACAGTCTGGTCTATAGTCACGACTATAGTTCTGGTCTATAGTCACAACTATAGTCTGGTCAATAGTCACGACTATAGTCTGGTCTATAGTCACGAATATAGTCTGGTCTATAGTCAAGACTATAGTTTCGTCTACATTAAAGAATATAGTCTAGTCTATAGTCACGACTATAGTCTGGTCTATAGTCAAGACTATAGTTTTACAGTCAAGTCTGGTCTATAGCCAAGACTATAAACTGGTCCATAGTCAAAACTACATTCAAGACTGTTGTCTGGTATACATATAGTCAAGATTATATACATATAGGTTTATAGTAGGGACTATAATTTGCTTTACGATTTTTATAAAAGAAACGTAATTATTTGGCATCACTGCAGCAGTCATCATCATCTGCGCAACAAAAACACAGCTGTCATTATTTTCTTTTGTTTTGTTTTCATTTTTGTTTATTTGTTATAACTTTGTGCGAAAATTTCTTAAAACTATATTAGGAAATATGTGGTTTATTTCTCTCTCATTCAGAAAAGAGTTAGATAGAGGAAAACATTATAAAGAGAGAAGAGAATTTTAAATGTAAGTAAACTCTCTTTTACATATTTTTTAATTTTTTTTTTTCTTTTAAATTTTTTAACATAATTTGAACTGAATTGTGTTTTTTTTCCGCTGTCTTTAGATGACACCATTTTTTGTAATATTAAATTTGGATTCTTCATTCATTGTTTTGAGATGGTAACTAAAAAGATTTTGTACCTAGGTATTCGTCGTGAATATGCATAGGTACCTATTTGTTTAAATTTTATGGTTTGTGCCAATTTTAATAAAAAAATTTTCGATTTTTTTTTTTTTTTTGTTTGTTTAAGAGTTTTTTTTTCTTTAGTTGTGAAAAATTGAAAATGATTTTTTAAATGTTTAAAAAAATATATTCCCACTTAGAAAAAGTTTTTTTTTTTTCCTTAAGTTCATTAACCGCATTGATATTCAAAAGAAACCACTGGTATTCATTGCTTTAATACATTTTTTTTATAAAAACATATCTTTTCTATTATATCTACTTTGTACACATTTTTTATCACATACAAAAACAACTATATACGAATGGAATATGAAACAAATACATAATAATAAAAAAAGAAAAATACAAAAAATCATCATCAACACACTCAAAATAAATGAAAATAAAACCTTTGCAATTTTTTATATTATTGTTGTTGTTGTTATTGTTTTTACCAAAAGAAAACAAGAATATGAGTAATGCCCCACTATTTTCTGAGTGAGATTAAAAATAACGAACAAGTTCTCTTGCACACACAAACAAACATACGCGCATGACCTTAACTAAATTGTTCTCTGTTAATTGTGTTCATTTCTCTCTGGGGTATGTTTGATTATTTTCACTCTTTTGCTCAGTTTTTGTTTGCATTCATTCCCCCTGTGTTTCTATGTATGATATTTACAGCAACATGTGCACGACCACACGTGCTACAAAAAATACGATAATTCAATAATAAAAAAATACTGCTGCTCTGCTTGTGTTGTTATTTTTATTGTTATTGCTGTTTTGTTTTTGTTTATTTTTTATATTTAACGTTTGATGAGGAAACTCTGCTGCTAAAAAAAGCAACAGTAAAAATGTATACTCAATTTATAAGAAATAAATAAAAAAAAAAATATACGAAAAGGAGAATAACAAAACGAGTGTTTTAGCGAAAAAGTTGAAAAAGATGTTGAATGTATGCGTGTATATGGGGGGGGAAATCACCATCACTATCAGCACCGTTATCATTAACATTTTAAAAATGTCTCACATAGTTTAATGTTGTATCATTTTTTGTTATTTTCGTAGTTTTGGTTCGTCTTTGGTTGTAATGCATTGTTTGAAGGTGTAAGTTTGATTAGTACGTGTTTTATTGTTATTGTTTTCTGTGATTCGTTATTAGGGTTCTATAAATCGACTTTCGAATAATCGAACAATCGACTTTTTGTCGAAAAAAGTCGAAAAGTCGAAGTCGACTATTTTGTTCCAAAAAAGTCGATAACTCGACTATCGTCTGTGAAAAAAGTCGAAAAGTCGACTTTGTGAATAAAAGTCGAAAAAAGTCGATAAGTGGAAAAAAGGCGATAAGTCGGAAAAGTCGAATAAAGTCGAAAAAAGTCGAATAAAGTCGAAAAAAGTCGAAAAAAGTCGAGAAGTCGAAAAAAGTCGAAAAGTCGGAAAAAGTCGAAAAAACGTCGGAAAAAGTCGAAAAATCGAAAATAGTAGTCAAGACAAGTCAAAAATAGTCAAAAATTTTAAAAAAGTGGAAAAAAAGTCAAAAACTCTAAAATATGTAGTCGGAAAAACTCGAAAAAAGTCAAAAAATAGTCGGAAAAAAGTAGAAAGAAGTCGAAAATAGTCAAAAAGTCGAAAAAATCGAAAAGTCGGAAAAAGTCGAAAAAAGTCGAAAAGTCGAATAGTCGACTTTTCGTTTCAACTATAGAACCCTATTCGTTATGTATTCAGCAGGGTTGCTAATGTGAAAACTTTTAGTGGGTAAAGGGGAAATTTTGAAAAAAAAAAAATAGATTTAAATATTTAAGTTTGATGCGAAATTGACAAAACTTCGAAAAGTCAACTTTTTGCAACTTTTCAACTTTTTCAGCTTTTCGACTTTTTCCCAAGGTTGCAAACCATGTTGAATCGGTGAAAAGATAGGCCGGGTTTTAAACTTATTTCGATATTTTAGTGGTATCGATAATTTAGCTCATTTCAGTAACGTTTTCATTGTATTATTGGTCTTTCAGCTTATTTCGTTAAAGGTATTGTTTTAAAAAGGGTTCTTTAGCACACTACTATTTTATCATATTTCAGTTACGTTGTCTAACGGTAATCGGTATTTTGGCTTATTTCGGTATCGATATTTTAACGATAAAGTTAATAGATTTGAAAAGGTAATCGATTTACCGACATTTTTGACAGAAAGTACCTTGGTTTAAAGGTTAACAAAAGTAGTTCTGAAAAGGTTTTTAGCGGTAACAATATCATAGTGATAACGGTTGCTTGCATTTTCTGCATATTTCGACTTTTATGTACAAAATTAACGTCCATCTAATTGGTGTATCGCGTAAGTTGTTGTATGAGTCCTTTTGTAGTATCACTCATTAGTTCCAGAGTTAAACCAACCGGTTCGATTTACGCAGTTTAAAATTGTCTTAAGATTTATCCCAGATTGCTCCTCCCTACCATAGGATAGCAGCAATGAATATAAAGATAAGGCATAGAAAATTTAATGCTTTAGTACTTTTTGATATCGAAGATACCGCGGTACCCCCTCGACATTTTGGTACTTTTTCTAACATTTGATATATGTAGTCTAGTTTATAGTCTAGTCCGGGGGTTCCCTCTGTATTTTACTTCGCAAACCCTATGAGAAATTTAAGAAATCTCCAAAAATTATTCTGGTCCATAAAATCTGTAAAATATATCCATACATTGAGAATATTTAATCACCCCTATCGCCAATAAATATTTCACCTGATTTCTTCGATGTTGTTGCAGAGTGCGTTATACGCATAAAATATAACTTTAATGATCACTTTAATCTCTGTTCGGAAATATTTATGTATATTATTTTAGTTCTTTCAAACGGGAACGCTTTTGCTTACAATTTGACAAACTTAAATCTGCGATAAGTTTATCATTGAATTAGGAATTGTGGCCTAACTTTATATTCCGTGGTAACAGTATTCCTTATTTTGTACAGCAGAGCATTATCAGTCTGAAATACAAATTTTTATTTCAGTACATAAGGAGTGAGATCGAAAAATTCTTAACATACATATATGTTTATAAAAAAGAAACCACTAAACTTACAGCTTTATTTTTTTTTTTATTTGATTGAAATTATTATTACAATTTACAAAAAAAAATATTTTTATAGTTTTAATCACTAGTGATGAAATTTTGAACCCTTTTCGGAAACCCTTCCATTAACGTTTTTATAGTGCTTTCTGTCACTTTGCTCGAACATGTAGTCCATCTCCGTTTAAAATCTACCACACTTTTGGACACCTTTTTTGTACTCTTCAATTCTCTTTTAACAAGAGCCCAATATCTCTCTACTGGCCTTAGCTCCGGGCAGTTTGGAGGATTTGCCTCTCTTGGTACAAATACCACATTATTGTTCTTGTACCACTCAAGGGCTTGTTTACCATAGTGACAGGATGCCAAGTCAGGCCAAAAATAAGTGGACACATTATGAAGTCTTATGAATGGAAGCAGCCTTTTTTGTAAACATTCCTTGATGTAAATTTCGGTATTTATAGAGCCCGTTGTAACAAATGATTGGCTTCTTTTGCCGCAACTGCATATTGCTTGCCATACCAAGAACTTTCTGGGAAATTTTGTCTGCTTTTGGGTCCTAAACTTTTCTTCAACATTCCCTCGAGCATCAGCAACATAAAACTTTTGACCTGGAAGTTGCGAAAAATCTGCCAGAACATACGTTTCGTCATCCATTATGCAGCAAGAATATTTTTTTATAAAACTTGACTTCAATTTCTGTGCTCTGTTTTTGGCCTCTAAATTTTTAGCAGCGTTCCTGTCAGGAACTTTTTGAGCCTTGTATGTTTTTAAACCTGCATTAGCTTTAACTTTTCGTACCAAATAGTCCGAGCACTGAGCTAACCGGGCTGCTTTGCTACCGGATGTGTTGGGAGCTCTTTTGAAAATGCGTTCTATTTTTTTGGCTTTAGAAACATCATGTGGACCATTCCTTCTACCTGAACCAGGTTTTCTATCAACTGACAAGTTCTCCCGGTACTGTTTAATAACATTGGAAACAGTTTGACGGCAGACCTTTGTATGCTTGGCCAACTTTTTGTAAGACCAAGTTGGGTTTAGTTGAAAATATTTAATAATTTCAATACGCACTTTTTTCTGGTCACTCATTTTAATCAGATTAACAAAAAAATTAATATAATTGACATTACACATAATAACTGACATGTTTTTCAAAGGTAACTTGATCAAAAAAAAAAATCAAATAATACTTTGGTTGAAAAATGTAATGAAAAACGTGTGTTAAGAATTTTTCGATCTCACTCCTTAATAGGAAATAAAAATTATAAATCACATAATACTTTACTTATACTTTTTTGCTTCGTCCTGTTAAAAAACCTAAAAAAAAGAAATCCAAAAAGTCACGAAAAAATCTGGTATAATTGAAGAAAAAAAGTGTTTAATATTTATGAAAATTTTTTAGATATTTTCAATATTTTTGTAATATTTAGAAAAAATAACGAAAAATGTCGTTACGGAACACTATGGGTCCGAGGATCCTATAGTTTATTCTATAGTCCAATCTATAGTCTTGTCTCTAGTCCAATGTATAGTATAGTCTATAGTTTATTTTTCATATACAAGTTAGTACTATTTCAAAATTTAAATTTTCCATGCCTGATATACATACATACAGAGTAGGGTTCTATAAATCGACTTTCGAATAATCGAACAATCGACTTTTTGTCGAAAAAAGTCGAAGTCGACTATTTTCCAAAAAAGTCGATAACTCGACTATCGTCTATGAAAAAAGTCGAAAAATCGACTTTGTAAATAAAAGTCGAAAAGTCAAAAAATCGGAAAGTCGAAAAGTCGAAAAAAGTTAAAAAGTCGAAAAAAGTTGAAAAGTCGAAAAAAGTCGATAAGTCGAAAAAAGTCGAAAAGTCGATAAAAGTCGAAAAGTCGAAAAGAGTCGAAAGTTTTAAAAAAGTGGAAAAGAGGTCAAAAACTCTAAAATAGTCGGAAAAACTCGAAAAAAGTAAAAAAAACAGTCGAAAATAGTCAAAAAGTCGTAAAAAATCAAAAAGTCGCAAAAAAGTCGAAAAGTCGAAAAAAGTCGAAAAGTCGGAAAAAGTCGAAAAGCCGGAAAAAGTCGAAAAGTCGACCATTTATAAAATACTAAAAGTCGAAAAGTCTAAAAGTCGACTTTTAAATAAATGAAAAAGGTCGAAAAGTCGAAGAATCGACTTTTCATAAAATGGAAAAAGTCGAAAGGTCGAAAAGTCGACTTTTAACTAAATGCAAAAAGTCGAAAAGTCGACTTTTCGTTTCAACTATAGAACCCTAATACAGAGTTCTATTCTTTTATGTTATGACAACTTATGCAGTAATCATTATTAACCAATTGATATTTAAAGTTCGATTCAAACAAAATTTTTTGGTTAAAAAATTGCAGCAAAATCTGGTATGACTGTTTTGTATAATATGTTTGTTATTATTATTGGTTTGCAGTGTTTTCTCTGACGCTGTTGCTCTTTCTCTTTGGGATGAGAGTGTGTTTGTTGCTGTCGGCTTTCATTGCGCATTGCATTGAGTTTTGTTTTTGCTTTTGATTTATATTTTTATTTTGTTTTGTGTGTTACATTTTTTTGTTTTTGTATGACTGGTCTGCTGGTGGTGTATATTGTGTTTACCTTATGTTATTAATTTTTTCGTTATTTTTTCTTTTTTGCATTTATTACTTTGCTCGTTTGGCTTGTGCAAAGTTGTTATTTTTTCTTCTTAAACGAAGAAAACCCCTTTTTTGTTATTTTATAGTGCTGCTGGTTTGATTTCGATTTTGGAGTTTCCAATAAATACCTACCTTGCTGTGCAGCTGTTCCCTGTTGGTTGTTCATATGTATAAACTTTTTTTTTGCAGTTTTATTGTTTTGTCTTTTAGTATTTGAAAATGCGAAAAAACAGAAGAGAATAATATTCATATTATGAATGTATCCAGTTAGCAACTCGTTTTTTAAATTGTGGTCAAACATATTTCAAAAAGGAAACTTTGATAATAAATATTTTGATATTTGAAAAGAGAATTGTTCAAAAAAATTTCAAAAATTCATAATCAGACGTTTAATTAACATAATTTTCTTATAGGCAATTAACATTTTTCTGTTTCGATCTACATTTCTATGATTTCTTTTATCACATACATACATACATAATTATTCATTTCTCGTTTTACCTACATTTATTTAATGTTTCGTTGTTTGTATCTTTTGAATACAAATACATACCTACCTATTGTGTTTATTATTTAAAGTAGATTTCTAACGGTAGTTTTTGAAAAACAGTTAATTAAGTTTTAATAGTTCTTTTTTTGCTCTTTTTTATGTATTGTTTGTGTAATTCCCCACATATTTGGTATTTGTTGTTGTTCCTCATTTTTTAGTTTTCGTTCTCTCTGTTGTGAGTGACCTTGTTGTAAATCATTCATGTTTTTTTTATTATTTTTCTTATTTTGTTATGATAGCTTTTTCTCCCCTCCCTACATTAATTTGTTGCTATTTAATGGGTATTTTTTATTATTTTGTTTTATACATAATCTTCTTGTCTTTTATATATTAATTAAAAAGTAATAGGTAGGTACCTAAGTGATATTTTGTTGTTTTTGTTATTTGTTGAACTAGTAAGTTGTTAACATTCTTGCTCTTACCCCCATTTAATACTTCCCCATTCATATGACGTTTTCTGACTTCATTGTACCTATATTGTACTCATTTCTCATTTATTTAGAGTTATTGTTTTTGTTCTTAAATTCATAAATATGTAGGTATATACAATGTGTGTATGTGTGTTTTTAAACATTTCTTTTAAATAAATATTTTTTCAAAACAAAAACATTAATAGTAATAAAAACAACATTAATTATTTTTGTTTTCTTTAATAAACACCTACTTTGCCAAATGAACTCTCTCGAACAGTGTTACCAGAATACAAAAAAAACTTGTTTTTGTTTTTGAGTGTTTACAAAAATAATAACAACGTTTCACTTCTCCCTCTGTCGCTCTTTCTCTTATATTTAATCGGTAGAATTCAAATACAGTAACAAATTAAAAAGAATAAATAAAATACGTATGTACATGCAAATAAATGTTATTATTATAATTTTGAGTTTATTTTTATGTTTGCTGATTTATTATAACGTCATTATTTTTACGCTTGTTTTTCATTGTTGTTGTTTTTAAGTGTAAACAGTACACAATTTTATCCCACATTAACAATTAACGTCATTAATTTATTTATTAATTTGTTTTTAAGAGAGTGTGAGAGAAAAAATAGTGTCTTTTTATAGTTATCTTCATTTCATGATTCGTATTTTGTGATTGTTTATAACTCAGATGATTTAAGGAATTTTTGTAAAATATTTTTTTTTTTTAATTTGGAAAATACACCACGTCATAGCACAGAAATTCCAAAGAAGAAAAAGATGTTTATTACTTACAAAGTGTAGGTATTAATAGTCACTTTATGAATAGGTATACTTTAATGAAATTTTGAGTTCAACTTTAAGAGCGGGTTTTTGAGATGGTAATCAAATGCCAATTAATAATCAGATTAGTTAATCTAAAAATAAATTTAATCTTATGTTAATCCCCTGTGATGTTTTTGAGTACAAGATTAAACTTCGCAGTGTTGCCATACAAAACAACAGAAAACTTCACTGTTTGTTATCAAAACAATGCATATTTTATAAAAAAGAAGAATACAATTGTAAATTTAATATGAAAATTAATGAAAACTTAAATTAAAAACAAAAAAATGTATTTTGAAGTGTCCATAATTTATACTAATCAATAAATAGAAGATTTTAATGTTTATATTTATAAAAATTTTATTAATTTTTTTGCATCAGCTGTTTACACTTTTGCATTTCGTGCACCTCCATTGGGCGCTTAAACTTGCAAACAAAATTAACTAATTGAGTACTCAAAAACATTTAATCGCTAATCTTTCACCTAAAGATTGGCCCTAAATGTAAAAGTATGTACAACTGGCCATCTGAATTTTGAAGTTTGTATGTACAATGCACATACATCTGGGCAATAAATTTATAAATAACATACCTATGTAATTATATATAAACATCATTACAGTTTCTTTAACAAACCATTATTTTCTATTTTTTCAGGCAATCAAATGATGTGGAATGGCACATGGGAACGTGGTCTAACTTATGAATGTCGTTCATTACTTTTTAAGGCACTTCATAATCTTATCGAAAGGTACAATATGCAAAAAAACAAAATACCTATAATTGAAAATATCTATTTCAAAAATATGATTTCAATATTCTTACAGATTTGTGCTTACAAAAGATATTGTACGTTTTGGCAAATGGTTTGTTCAACCCTGTACTTCAAATGAACGAATATTTGGAAGAAGGTTAGTAGTTATTTAATAGAAAATAAGAGAATTTGAATAGAATGTCTATCTAAGTTTGTGAAAGGATTAAAAAATGACATAAATTTTACCATGACTTTATTGTAATTTAGTCTATTGTCCAGTCTATAGTCCAGCCTTGACTTAAGTTGAGAGCCTAATCTACAAATTATAGGATTATGATCTTCATCAATTCAAATCAATTCAGTTATAAAAGTTTATTAAATTAACTGAGTATAAATAATTAATCCTAGATTAAACTACAAGTTCTCTGTGAATAAATTGTGAAGTTATAAATTTATTCATCGTTCAACTTGTAACAGTTTCAATCAGTTAGTTTTATAATTTCCAAAAGTGGATTTTATGTGTGTGAATCAACTCAATTATTAAAATATAAATAATCTGAGTTTAAATAATAAATCCTAGATTAAACAACAGGTTCTCTGTGAATATATTGTGAAGTTATAAATTTATTCATCGTTCAACTTGTAACAAATTCTGTTCAACTAAAAAGAAAAGAAAGAATTCATTAGTTTTATAATTGAAATAAATGGATTTTTATTTGAAAATCAACTCAATTATTAAAATATAAATAAACTGAGTTTAAATAATAAATCCTAGATTAAACAACAAGGTCTCTGTGAGTAAATTATGAAGTTTTAAATTTATTCATCGTTTGCTTGAAACAATACTTATTTGTATGTAAATTTATTAATTTATGTATAAAAAATTAAAAAATAACAATTTTAAATTTATTTTCTATTTGTTTTATTACTTTTTGCAGCTCTCAACATTTATCATTCTCATTTACATTCTTTGTACATGGAGATACTGTATGTGCATCTATTGATTTGAGAGAACATCCAGCAGTGCGTCCATTAACCAAAGAACATTTAACTGAAGCTGCCGCTGCATTTGCAGCCGCGGCCTCAAATGCAAATTCACCTGAACAACAAACATCACCAAATTCACCCAATGCTGCAGCTGCTCATGCAGCCGAGGGTATTAAAAATGAAAATGCATCATCTAATAATAACAATAATAATAATAATACCAGCAACAATAATAGTAACAACAATAGCAGCAGCAACAATAACAACAACAGCAATAGCGTTAATCCAAAACCTCGTAAAGTAATATTGGCACCATTTGGTATGGCAGCCACTCTAACGGGCAACAGTTATAAAACAAATGATCCAATGGCTGAGAAAATACTTGATGACTGGGCTTCATTTTTCCCATTGTGCAATAAAGAGAACAGTGATGTGCCACCAGTTGTAGAAGTTATAGCTGGTATGTTCTTTTAATTTTTAATCTTTTTTTCTTAAAATCAATTTAATAAAATATAATTTTGTTTTCAATTTAGGCGGTCATAAAATGTATCATCCGTCAATTTATGTACTAGTCACTGATTTGGATGATATGGAAGAAATGGAAGCAGCTGCCTCTCAGAAGTGTCCTCTCGGAACGTCTTCATCAGCGGAAGCTGCTGCTTTGGCAGCACTTTCATCAGCTAATCAAACAACGTCTGGTGGTGGTGTTAGCACCCACAATAACCACAATTACAATGACTCTAGAAAACCTCTAATGGAAAATTTTTCCAATAATAAACTACCAACCATAAATGGAACAAAGTCATCTTTAGCTCATATGGTTGAACGTTTAAAAATAGATCGCAGTAAAGTTCAACCGTATTATGATACACAAACACGTAATTTCACCTGCAATACGACAAATATTCATGCCCCGCCACAGGCAGCATGTGAAATGCCTGAAAGAGCTTGGCAAGATTGCGTCACAAATGTTTTGCATGTCCAACATAGTTTAAATGGCACAATTCTGTCCACCTCCTCCTCTTCAACTTCATTATCCGCTAACACCAACAACTCATCCACCTCTAACACAACTTCCTCCAATACGTCAACAACATCAGCCGCAACAACTACGACGTCAATGTCATCTTCGGGCATTAATAGTAATAATAATGATAATGCTACGTCAAGCGAAGGAATGGATCAAACGGATAATGTTTCAAATAGTGTTGACATTAAACCAAATACTACAACTTTATCTCAAAAGCAACAACATCAACAGATATGGGGTTTTGTGGATCCTACACAAAAAGCTCCATGTATATGCACAAAGTAAGTAAAATTTCATTGTTTTTAATAATTTACTTTTTATTTCCTTTTTAATTAAAAAAAAAATATCTGTAAAGACGTTTTGTTTAAAGATTTCTGCAATAGAAGTTGTGTTTAGTCGAAACATTAATACTTGAGACACTTTTTTGTTCAAATTTGAATGTTTTCTAATAATTAGATTTTAGCCTACAATACTGAACTATAAATGAATTCTAACTGAACAGGAACTGAAGTAGAACTGAACTTCAATTGAAAAGTAGGCAGTAGTCTAGTCTACAGTCTACAATAACTAAAACTTAATTAACTCTTAACTGAACTGGAACTAGTAGACGGAACTTCAACGACTGAATTAGAACTGAATAGAACTGATAGAACTAATTAGAACTGAATTAGAACCTGATTAGAACTGACTGAACGGAACTAGAAAC
The DNA here is from genome assembly GCF_015586225.1 of Lucilia sericata. Taxonomy (NCBI): domain Eukaryota; kingdom Metazoa; phylum Arthropoda; class Insecta; order Diptera; family Calliphoridae; genus Lucilia; species Lucilia sericata. The sequence continues at coordinate 20,273 of NW_023996592.1, read as the reverse complement.
TGAACTAGACTGACTAGAACTGAACTAGAAACTGAACTGAATGAACTAGAACTGAACTAGAACTGAACTAGAACTGAACTAGAACTGAACTAGAACTGAACTAGAACTGAACTAGAACTGAACTAGAACTGAACTAGAACTGAACTAGAACTGAACTAGAACTGAACTAGAACTGAACTAGAACTGAACTAGAACTGAACTAGAACTGAACTAGAACTGAACTAGAACTGAACTAGAACTGAACTAGAACTGAACTAGAACTGAACTAGAACTGAACTAGAACTGAACTAGAACTGAACTAGAACTGAACTAGAACTGAACTAGAACTGAACTAGAACTGAACTAGAACTGAACTAGAACTGAACTAGAACTGAACTAGAACTGAACTAGAACTGAACTAGAACTGAACTAGAACTGAATTAGAACTGAATTAGAAATGAAATAGAACTGAATTAGAACTGAATTCGAACTGAATTAGAACTGAAACTGAACTGAACTAGAACTGAACTAGAACTGAACAAAGAACTGAACTGAACTGAACTAGAACTGAACTAGAACTGAACTGAACTAGAACTGAACTAGAACTGAACTAGAACTGAACTAGAACTGAACTGAACTAGAACTGAACTAGAACTGAACTAGAACTGAACTAGAACTGAACTAGAACTGAACTAGAACTGAACTAGAACTGAACTAGAACTGAACTAGAACTGAACTAGAACTGAACTAGAACTGAACTAGAACTGAACTAGAACTGAACTAGAACTGAACTAGAACTGAACTAGAACTGAACTAGAACTGAACTAGAACTGAACTAGAACTGAACTAGAACTGAACTAGAACTGAACTAGAACTGAACTAGAACTGAACTAGAACTGAACTAGAACTGAACTAGAACTGAACTAGAACTGAACTAGAACTGAACTAGAACTGAACTAGAACTGAACTAGAACTGAACTAGAACTGAACTAGAACTGAACTAGAACTGAACTAGAACTGAACTAGAACTGAACTAGAACTGAACTAGAACTGAACTAGAACTGAACTAGAACTGAACTAGAACTGAACTAGAACTGAACTAGAACTGAACTAGAACTGAACTAGAACTGAACTAGAACTGAACTAGAACTGAACTAGAACTGAACTAGAACTGAACTAGAACTAGAACTAGAACTGAACTAGAACTGAACTAGAACTGAACTAGAACTGAACTAGAACTGAACTAGAATTGAACTAGAACTTAAGTACAATATTAAAAGTTTTGAAGTAGATAATAGAAACCAGTATGTTCCTATTTTTAAAATTCCGTTCATAGTTTTCCTAAAGCAATGAAGTATGCTGGGAGGTGTAAATGAAAAAAAGTATTGTAATAACCATATGTGGTTAAGTTTATTTTCACCCAAATATTTAAGTCTCAATATCTATTTTTTCGTCTATTTTTTTTTTGCAAATCTGTAGCTTTCCTTCAGTGTTAATTTAATTGATAATATGAATACACTTATTCACATTTTTGTTTAAGGCATGCAAAAACATACAAACAAGTTCAAATAAAGCTGATTCTATGTTTGTTTTTAGTTAAAATTCTAAATGCATGTCACAGTTGTCTTTTTGTTAAAATTTTATTCAGTAGTTTAAATACTTAAAAACCGAACAGTTGTCATATAAATTAAAATGCTCTAAATGCTTTAGATGCTAAATTATTTAACTCACCATATGTTTTTTTTTTTTTAAGTTGTGTTAAAATACTTAAACCAAAAAATAATTTTTATAAAATTATGTAATAGAAACAAGAAATAAAATGTATATTAAATTCTTTGGTGTTAAAAAAAAAAAATCAACAACAAAACAATGAAAACAAATACAAAACAATTTTTAGTTTTCAATTTAGCTCAAAATCAACATTAACAACAGCAGTTACTGCGTCCTCCTCAACATCGGTAAACATTGCCGCAAGTGGTAATATGGGTGTCACACCAACAACTAGCGTTGGCTTGTCGTGTTTGAGTCCTTCTTCAACGTCTTCTATGGCAGCGGCGGTAGCTATGCGTTTAGGCAGTAGTTCCATGGCAATGGCTTTAAATAAAACTCATACATTTGGTTCGTCTACTCTGCATCTCAATCATACACAACAACAACACCAATTCAGTGGTAGTAATTCTGCAGGAGCCGTTAGTCATCATACAAGACCTTCTACACCCTTAAGCCAACAACAGCAGGGCGATAACATGAAAACCAACTCATTACGTATACAAAGAATACCATTTCATAAACGACATTTGGATATTACTGTTCATGATAGCTGCGATGTTGTAGACAATATTGACGGGTCACAACAGCAACAATGCAGCACTTCTATTCGCTTTTCAAATACATCTATAATAACAACAAGCACCAGCCAAAATAATAATAATAGTAGTACAAATTCTAAGAATTCTTTCTCCTCTCAATTCACTACCAGTAATAATACTACTGCAACCACCAACAGCACGACCATTTCTTCAAATAAATCCAATAATCCTGCCGCTTGTTATACAGCATCATTTTATCAAAGTTCTTCTTGCTCTTCAGACACTATACCAAAACAAAGGTTTGTGTTGTCTTATTTAAACTTCTCTACTATATAGATATTTCTCGACATGTGTTCTGATCAAATCAAATCAGTCGCATCAGTCAGTCAATTGAAATATCATTCAATCAATCAATTCGCTGTGTACTTTTTTCACCATATTGTATATTAAAACAAACCCCCGCTCTCCTTAAATACATTTTTTCAGTTCAACTAATTTCACCTTTGATTGTATAATTTATAAAATGTAAAATGGTTGCTGCAATCATGTAAATTTAAATTTATTTACTAAACTGAGTTAATGGGTCTTGAAAACATCAACAACATGTGTATAATTCCACCACAAAAAAGTCATTACAACAAATTATATTCACAACAATATATCGCCAGTTATCGCCAAACAGCAAATAAAAACTAGTATAAAACATTATAATAATCTCACCACCACTACACCAAAAAAGCTAAACATTATTGATCGTTGAATCGTTTACATATAAAAAAAAATTGTAGATTATTCAGATTCTTCTTTACTTTTTCTATTGTATAAACATCTTTCTCTCAATATTAGATGGAATATTGGTATTTGCTCTTAGTTTTATTATCATTGGTATGGGATTGGAAGTTTCTTAGTGTATAGTTTATAAATGTAAAAAAGTACTAGAATGACAAATAATCATAAATTCTTTGGACTGTTAAGCAAAAATATTTATATTTAATATTAAATAGCTTTATAAGAATCAAATTTTAAATTTATTAAATGTTTTATAAACATTTGTTAAATTTTAACTTTGATTTTAAGCTTTTAAGGCTTTCCTATATTGTACATTTATATTTATTTTAAATATTTAACGGTATATGGTTAACAAATTGCATTAAAGGAACATAGTATTGTTTGCATGCTTTTTTGGCTCAGTTAAGTTTAAATACTTTTTAGCAATATTATAAACAATTTTTAAAAATTTGGTAATTTTGAAGAATTAAATAAAATAGGAAACTACAGAATTCATAGATTATTGAAACTAATGTGAATATGAATTGGAGAGACGAATTTCTATCCTGTTCATAATTTACCAAATTACATATTCTTTAACAGTATGAAAGTCCATTGTGAAACCTATATAACTGAACTAGAACTGAACTAGAACTGAACTAAGAATGAACTAGAACTGAACTAGAACTGAACTAGAACTGAACTAGAACTGAACTAGAACTGAACTAGAACTGAACTAGAACTGAACTAGAACTGAACTAGAACTGAACTAGAACTGAACTAGAACTGAACTAGAACTGAACTAGAACTGAACTAGAACTGAACTAGAACTGAACTAGAAACTGAACTAGAACTGAACTAGAACTGAACTAGAACTGAACTAGAACTGACTAGAACTGAACTAGAACTTAACGGAATCTGAACTAGAACTGAACTAGAACTGAACTAGAAACTGAACTAGAACTGAACTAGAACTGAACTAGAACTGAACGTAGAAACTGAACTAGAACTGACTAGAACTGAACTAGAAGACTAGAACTGACTAGAACTGAACGACTGAACTAGAACTGAACTAGAACTGAACTAGAACTGAACTCGAACTGAAACTAGAACTGAACTAGAACTGAACTAGAACTGAACTAGAAACTGAACTAGAACTGACCTAGAACGAATTAGACCTGAACTAGAACTGAACTAGAACTGAACTAGAACTGAACTAGAACTGAACTAGAACTGAACTTAAGAATGAACTAGAAATGAACAGAACTGAACTAGAAACTGAACTTGAACTAGAACTGAACTAGATCTTAACTAACAAATGAAAAAAGATAATGTAAACATTATAACTTATCAATTGAAAGGAAATAATAACTACTAGAACTAGTTTGTTTGGTTTCGAACAATACTGTATAAAATAGGTTATAATTTTTTTCTTAAACACAAAAAATTTCCTTCTAACTTGGACTTGATGGATGCCATGGTTTAATCAACAAATTTCTTAAATTGAACATTATTAAATTATCTATTTATTAAAATTAATAAACAGCTTAAAGAAATCAAATTAAAACATTATCCTAATTGAAAACTGTAAAAAAGTAAAGGTCTTAAAACAAGCTAAAAATGTTCATTGTTTTTAGAATTTACTAAAACGGTTATGGCACTAATGCATGATTTATATCTATTTTATATAGATATCTATGTAATTTTCTTTTTGTATGCTTTTTTTTTAATTTTTATAATGGATGCGGTAAATTGTAAAAAAAAGTATTGTTCATTTTGGTAGTTAGAGCATTTTAATTATTATTATTTAGTAAGAAAATTAAAAATGTTTAACTAAATTTATGAAAAATTTATAAATGTAAAATAAATAAAAATATTTTCCAAATATTGAAAACTAAATATTAAAAAATACAAATAATTAATATAATTTACAGGTCATTGACTTCATCACAAACACCGTCTTCTGGGCAAACACCTGGTCATGGTACACCATTACAAGGTGGTATCTCAAGTTATTCCCGCAATTCATTAATTGATTGTATGCCAATACCATCAGTGGGTTCACCAGGTACACCCGCTGCATCACCCCATCCAAATTCAGCATTATCTCAGCCAACATCAGTACCACCAGCCGATCAAGTAAGTGTAGATATTATTTTTTTTTCATTTTCTACGAAATAGATAATTTCATAATAAAAAAAATGTTTATTATTTATTTCTCTTTACAGCTTTTATCAATGAGTCCACGTGCTCCCACATCAGTATCGAATTTGCAACAACCTCCCACACCAATAGATCATTTATTGGATAAAAATACTCCAGCTCCTACTCCCACAGATCAACATGATAATAAAAGTATAACAGCGTCACCTTACGTTCATCCTACGCCAAGTGTAGAGCCTCCTCCATCAGTGGAAGGAATGCATAATACTATTGGCGGTGGTGTTGGCGGTAATATTGGTCCCGGCAGTGTGCCTCCTCCCTCAAGTGTTGGTCGTTGTACACCTACTCCTCAACAACAACAGCAGCAAGCAACAACAACAACAGCAGCAGTGTGGTTCCATATCTGTTAAGAAATTTGATTTACAACCTGCATCTTTAACTACAACCCTTAACAATGCCTAATATGCATATGTCAGGAAATACCACTAGCAGCAATTGCCCAATTAACAATTCAATTGATATTAAACTAGAGTCTACAGCCAACAACAACAATATCAGTAATCCCAACTGCATCATGAACAGTTCGGTTTTACCCAATAATAACGTGAATAGAAATGAATCCCCACTATCTTCAGCCACAAATGCAATGCAAAATTTTTTGAATTTATATAAACCGCCAAAAATCAATGTTAAAGATATTGATACGGTTGCTAATGAAGATTGCCTCAAGTTAGATGTACTCTATGATTTTAGTGTACAAGATGCTTGGTAAGTTTTTAATTTTTTTTTTTTTTCGAACGTAAAATAAAGTATATAGAACTTTTAAAGGGATATTTTCTATGGAGCATTTAGTTAATATCATCTTGGGTTCTTAGATTAATGTTATTGATTTAAATTAAACAGCTTACATACAATTGAAGAGAAATAAGTTTGTATTTAAATTAAATCAACAGTTTAATTGAAATTATGATTAACTTGAATTGTGATAGAACTGGAACTTAACTAAAACTAGAACTTAACTAGAACTAACTAGAACTGAACTAGAACTGAACTAGAACTGACTAGAACTGAACTAGAACTGAACTAGAACTGAACTAGAACTGAACTAGAACTGAACTAGAACTGAACTAGAACTGAACTAGAACTGAACTAGAACTGAACTAGAACTGAACTAGAACTGAACTAGAACTGAACTAGAACTGAACTAGAACTGAACTAGAACTGAACTAGAACTAACGAACTGAACTAGAACTGAACTAGAACTGAACTAGAACTGAACTAGAACTGAACTAGAACTGAACTAGAACTGAACTAGAACTGAACTAGAACTGACTAGACTGAACTAGAACTGAACTAGAACTGAACTAGAACTGAACTAGAACTGAACTAGAACTGAACTGAACTGAACTGAACTGAACTAGAACTGAACTAGACTGAACTAGAACTAGAACTGAACTAGAACTGAACTGAGAACTGAACTAGAACTGAACTAGAACTGAACTAGAACTGAACTAGAACTGAACTAGAACTGAACTAGAACTGAACTAGAACTGAACTAGAACTGAACTAGAACTGAACTAGAACTGAACTAGAACTTGAACTAGAACTGAACTAGAACTGAACTAGAACTGAACTAGAACTGAACTAGAACTGAACTAGAACTGAACTAGAACTGAACTAGAACTGAACTAGAACTGAACTAGAAGAACTAGAACTGAACTAGAACTGACTAGAACTGAACTAGAACTGAACTAGACTGAACTAGAACTGAACTAGAACTGAACTAGAATGAACTAGACGACTAGAACTGAACTAGAACTGAACTAGAACTGAACTAGAACTGTGAACTAGAACTGAACTAGAACTGACTAGAAATCTGAACTAGAACTGAACTAGAACTGAACTAGAACTGAACTAGACGAACTAGAATGAACTAGAACTGAACTAGAACTGAACTAGAACTGAACTAGAACTGAACTAGAACTGAACTAGAACTGAACTAGAACTGAACTAGAACTGAACTAGAACTGAACTAGAACTGAACTAGAACTGAACTAGAACTGAACTAGAACTGAACTAGAACTGAACTAGAACTGAACTAGAACTGAACTAGAACTGAACTAGAACTGAACTAGAACTAGAACTGAACTAGAACTGAACTAGAACTGAACTAGAACTGAACTAGAACTGAACTAGAACTGAACTAGAACTGAACTAGAACTGAACTAGAACTGAACTAGAACTGAACTAGAACTGAACTAGAACTGAACTAGAACTGAACTAGAACTGAACTAGAACTGAACTAGAACTGAACTAGAACTGAACTAGAACTGAACTAGAACTGAACTAGAACTGAACTAGAACTGAACTAGAACTGAACTAGAACTGAACTAGAACTGAACTAGAACTGAACTAGAACTGAACTAGAACTGAACTAGAACTGAACTAGAACTGAACTAGAAATGAACTAGAACTGAACTAGAACTGAACTAGAACTGAACTAGAACTGAACTAGAACTGAACTAGAACTGAACTAGAACTGAACTAGAACTGAACTAGAACTGAACTAGAACTGAACTAGAACTGAACTAGAACTGAACTAGAACTGAACTAGAACTGAACTAGAACTGAACTAGAACTGAACTAGAACTGAACTAGAACTGAACTAGAACTGAACTAGAACTGAACTAGAACTGAACTAGAACTGAACTAGAACTGAACTAGAACTGAACTAGAACTGAACTAGAACTGAACTAGAACTGAACTAGAACTGAACTAGAACTGAACTAGAACTGAACTAGAACTGAACTAGAACTGAACTAGAACTGAACTAGAACTGAATAGAACTGAACTAGAACTAGATACTAGAACTGAACTAAAACTAAACTAGAATTGAACTAGAACTGATCTATTATCCAAATTTTAACACGATGGGTGCATAATTCAAAAAGATTCCATATACAGGAAATATCTATTATCCGAAAAATAATCCGAATTCGTTTCTTAAGAACACATGGGCACTTGTTTTTTTTTTTAATTAATTGAAAATTTAACTTCTTTTAGGGCCAATCATCCTGTTAAACGTTTTAAACCCAACGAAATCTCAAAACAATGCCGAGTAATGTGCACAAAAAAGCTCTATGAAGGTCATACGCACACAAAACCTCGAATGCCTTCGCCTCGTTCAGTTTACGGACCGCAACTGCTATCTATAGATCCTACGGCAGCAATGGCCTGTAATTCGGGAAATCTTGATCCAAACGTCAATATGGGTACAGGTTTGGTGGGAATAGCAGCTGGTGGCAATTCGTCGTCATTGGGAAACAATCAAATTGATTGCAAAAATAATGACAGTTCGATGAGTGCTGGTATTGGTGGCAGTGGTATGATGGGAGGAGGTGTTAGTGCCTCTGCATCGGGAAATTTCTTTGAAGAACTTGATATAAAAACCGAAATGATGTCTGGCATGGGTACTTCATCTACGTCGCCGTGTAAAGACTCGAAGAGTGGCATAGGTGGCAATCTCTTTACCGTAGAGGGCTTAAATCCTTCCCCCAATGATTTAGAACAATTGTTCGAGACATCCTCCAACGATGAATGCGGCAGTGTACAAATACACACGCCGCCAGATTCAAACAATCCATCAAATGGTTGTGCCATTACCACCAACACCATTGATGAATTGAAACGAACAACAAATACCGCATTAGTGAGCACCGCTGGTGTTCAGGGAAATAGTAGTGCAGCAACCAATGCCGCCGTTATGGCGGCTCTACAAAATTGTAATAACACCAATACTTCCGCAGCGGTTGTATCGTCTTTGAACAATAGTGGCGGTAGTCTGTCATCGGGCTTAGGTGGTGGAGGTATTGTTGGTGGTGCAAATACCATACAGGCTGAGGATTTGACGAAAATGTTTCCTACACCTCCATCTCACGAACAGCATCATCCGAATTCCAGCCCTTGTCAAATGGACATACAAATGACGGATCTAAGTGTCATTACTTCGTCGACTATAATGGGCCAGACACTAGATACCTGTTTGGGTATAAGTGGTATGTTAAAGATTAAGCAGGAGTATTCCATTGAACTGGGCAGTCCGGTTGAGGAGCCTATAGAAGATTGGTCATATGTTTTTCGACCACCGCAACAGGCGAAATTTGTGGGTTCTTCGAAATATGCGCCACTAACAAATTTGCCCAGTCTAACCATGCCACCTTTGGTTATACCGCCCAATTGTCTATATAAACCTTCGTGGCAACAGCCCAGAAATACCCACCAACAGCAGCAGCAGCAGCAACAACAACAACAGCAACATCAATTGCAGCAGCAACAGTTACAGCATCATCAGCAACAACAGCAGCAGCAACAACATCAGCAATTGCATGAACTGTTGTCAGCGGCTCCTCGAACACCCTTACAACAACAGCAGCCACGTACACCATTGGGTCCTATGTCTTCGTCACCTATGCACAATACGGTACCTACTCCCCTTAATAGTGGAGGAGGAGGTGGTGGTAGCTTATTGTTGAATCAACTCAATTGTCCGCAGGCTGCTCTCACCAATACCCCACCAACTATGCAACAACTGATGCAGCGTCCTGGCATGTCACCTATATCGCCAGCTACACATGTGCCGTTTCCCCACACGAGCCCCATGTTGCATCAGCAGCAACAACAAAGACAAACACCAATACATCCGCCACCGCCATACGAAGTTGCCGTCTCCAGTCCTGCCTTATCCACTGCTTCTTCGACTCCAGCATATCTCAATAGACCGTATCATTCACAAGAACCACCACAAACACCGCAAAGTGTTAACAATCAAATGCAGACCATTGGGGGGCCACACAGTGTGCCGGGTGGCAATCGCGAATCCTCCAGCCTGGGCTATTATGCCGGAGCTGGCAGCAGTAACAGTAACAGCAATAGTAACTCCATAACGCACGAACTGCCCGAAGTGAGTTCGGTAATTGTTAATATTTTACTGTACGATACGGCATTGAATGTTTTCCGTGACCACAACTTTGACAGCAGTACAGTGTGTGTTTGCAATGCAGATAATCAACATTTCGGTAATATACGTGGCTCTGATTCGGGGGTATACGTACCGCTGCCGGGAACTACCTTCAATCCCACATCATCATCATCTTTGGCAACGTCGTCGAATGCATTACGTGCCCTAAGTGCCTTTGGTTCGGTGGGATTGGGAGGAGGTTTAGGTGGAGGCGGCATTGCGAATTCCCTCGACTCCCCCGCCTCGTTGGCTGGAGCAGGCTCCAGTTCTTCCACGACACCCTCTACCACAACGCCAGCCAATAATGCACAACAATATATCACCGGTTATGTGGACGATGATGCTGTGGAGTGCACCTGTGGTTTCAGTGCTGTCATCAATCGACGTTTGGCCTGTAAAGCGGGTCTATTCTACGAAGATGAGATGGAAATAACTGGCATTGCCGAAGATCCCGGTCGCCACAAAAAACATTCCTTGTTGACCTTAATAACTACGCTCACATCGAAGGCCATTAATAATAACAACAATAACAATGGAGTTATAGACAAGTCAGTGGAACAGGTGGCGTATTCCATATTTGATTTACTGCTCGAACAGTGTTCAATTATACAAACGTCTAGCAGTGCTATACATCGTTCATTACAACGTCACCGGCGAAGGTTGGCGAAAAAGTCACAGAAACCCCAATCGGTAGCAGCCATTGCCAATGTGCTGGAGTACATCGATGCCAATGATATTATTGCCTTGGCTTTGGAACAAGCCCGTTTGGCATTCGATAGCTCACGCATGGATATTATGGAACAACAAATCGTGCCCTTCTCCACTCACCGCAAGCAAACAGGAAACACCCAGTTGGCTTTGGCTTTAACGGGGCGCATAAATGTTCACAAATGGCCTTATATATCGGTGGGTTTTTCGCGCAGCAACAAAGATATAGTCTCGACCATGAAGTCCGTGCAACCCATGCTACAAAATGCATTCCATTCAAAATCTCGCAATGCTGCCGGCGCCAAAGATGCCACATACATTGTCAGTGGGCCCTTGACATGGCGGCAATTTCATCGACTCGCTGGACGAGCTTCCGGACAATGTGAACCTCAGCCTATACCTTCGGTTATAGTGGGTCACGACAAAGACTGGATTTCGGTAGCTCCATTAGCGATTCACTATTGGGATAAATTTCTGCTCGAACCCTACTCATATGCCAGAGATGTGGTCTATTTGGTAATGGCGCCAGACAGCGATTATGTCTTGAGTAAAACCAAAACCTATTTCAAGGAATTAAGTAGCACATATGAGATGTGCAAACTGGGTAAACACACGCCCATTTGTGGCTGGAATGGCTTGTTAACTGTGCAACAAAGACCGCCGACGGAAAAGCCATTCACAACGACCATCGACAACTGGTTGCGATCCATAGACGACACCGCACTGGCAGAACAATTACGACTTTATGCATATGCCTTCCAACATCAGCTGGCTCCTTACCTTAATCGGGTACCAAATGATAAGACTCTTCTCAATCCTCTAGATAATAATACGCGCAACTCGTCAGCAGGAAGTAATGCTGCAGCATCTTCAACATCATCATTATCCGGCAATGGCGGTGGTGGTGGCTCTAACCCCGGCCAGGACAATAGCGAGCAACGTGGTAACATGGCAGCTTCAGATCATTCCACCAGTATGGATCATAGTGGCGGAGACCATTCCCAACACTCTAGCCATTCGGGCACCGACGCTCAAGGAAATCTAAATGAAACAAACCCTCAACAGAAAAACCAGACGTTAAGCCTCCTCTCATACTGGGAGATCCTCTGGGTGTGGCGGAATGTTTAGAAGAAGTCAATCCCACGGCTATAGTACTTTATGTAGTTGAACCCTTTACTTATGGTTCTGATTCGCCCGAATTGGAAGAATGGCATGCATTGCCCTGCTACGAATGTATTCGGAACTTTTGAAATCCATACCAGAATCGGTAAGATCTCATATAATATACAGATAATTTCGTTAGAGTCAATTACTGGAGTTAGGACGTTCACGTAATCGCAAACGATTTTCCGATGAAATCAAATGTTTGGCTTTGAACATATTCTCACAGTGTAAACGACACATGGTACATGCGCAGGCGGTTAAAAGTCTTACCGGCTTTGGTACCGCTGCCAATGTAGAAGCCTTCCTAAAGACCAAAGACGAAAAGAATAGGAGACCATATAAAATGTACACACCACCCTATATACTCGCCCCCCATGCATGAGAAAAACGATAAAACAGATTTTTCACGAGCTGCTTTAGGAGGTATGCGCGGAATCCCAACGATCAAAAATACTCTGTCATGTATTGCAACTACTGCCTGAGTGAAGATCAATCTTGGCTACTGGCCACCGTCACAGATGATCGCGGTGAAATGTTGGAGAAAAGATGCATCAACATTGATGTACCGAATCGTACAAGACGTCGTCGTGCCCCTGCCAGACGTATTGGTCTCAAGAAACTCATGGACTATATATTAGGTCTAATTTCACAGACGACACAAACATGGCGTCTGGTAGTTGGTCGTATCGGCCCGCATTGGTCACAATGAACTCAAGTCCTGGTCATATTTGTTGGGAAAATCAAACTTGCAAAAGGCCACCAAACAACTTAAGGATATGTGTAAACAATGTCAACTGATGTATCCTCCCACTATACTGAGCGCTTGTTTGGTCACCTTAGAACCAGATGCAAAATTGCGTGTTATGCCCGATCAATTTACACCTGATGAACGTTTCTCACAGATATCCATACAGAATCCATTATCAACTCCGCAGGATGTTACTTGTACTCATATCTTAGTATTTCCCACAAGTGCTGTATGTTTGGTAGGTGTTGCGGGTAATGGCTTTAAATTTTCAAAATATTTATTTCTTTTTGTTTGTTTTCATCTTTTAGTCATTTACACGTCAATTCCAAAATGAACTCAAGTTGATCTTGATGAAGATTTTATTAATTTCGGTAACGATGAAGATGAAAATGATGTTTTCAAAGATGCCGATCTAATGGATGATTTATTAGGTCAATGGGATAATGGTGGTGGTACAGGTGAGTGTGTTGTTTTGAATTTTGTTTTGTTTCTTGTTTTGTGGAATTCTAGAAACATTTTATATTGTTTTTTGTATTTTGATTTCGTTTTTAGGTCGTGGCATGTCTAATCACAATAGTCCCGATCGCATAGAGGACAATCGAAGTTGGCAAAGTGTTGGTGGCAATAATTTCAATTCTGCACAACATCAGGATATTGAAGAGGTAAGTTGGTTTTAAAATCTACAACAGACTAGACTATAAGTCAGACTATAAACTAGACTATAGTCCAGACTATAAACAAGTCTAGTCCAGACTATATACTAGTCTATAGTCTGGACTATAGTCTAGTCTATAGTCCAGACTATAGACTAGTCTATAGTCCAGACTATAGACTAGTCTATAGTTCAGACTATAGACTAGACCATAGTCCAGACTATAGACTAGACTATAGTCCAGACTATAGACTAGACTATAGTCCAGACTATAGACTAGACTATAGTCCAGACTATAGACTAGACTATAGTCCAGACTATAGACTAGACTATAGTCCAGACTATAGACTAGACTATAGTCCAGGCTATAGACTAGACTATAGTCCAGACTATAGACTAAACTTTAGTCCAGACTATAGACTAGACTATAGTCCTGACTATAGACTAGACTATAGTCCAGACTATAGACTAGACTATAGTCCAGACTATAGACTAGACCATAGTCCAGACTATAGACTAGACTATATTCCGGACTATAGACTAGACTATATTCCAGACTATAGTCCAGACTATAGACTAGACTATAGTCCAGACTATAGACTAGACTATAGTCCAGACTATAGACTAGACTATAGTCCAGATTATAGGATATAATAAAGTTCAGTTTAGACCATAGATAAGACTATGGATAAGTCTATAGGCTAGATTATAATCCGGGCTAGACTATAGTGTAAAATATAGACTGGACTATTGACTATACTATAGATTAGACTATAGAATAGCCTTTAGATTACACTATAATCCAGACGATAGGCCTGGACTCAAGTAGACTCAAGATTAGACTATAAGCTGGATTATAGTCCAAACTATATGTACATAATCTTGTCTATAGTATGGACTATAGAATATACATGATTTAAATATAACCAGAAAATCTGAGATCTGAATATCATTTTAAAGCTTGAGTTAAATAATCTTTTTTTTTCAAATTTTTGTTTTTTTTATCAACACAGGTCGGTCAAATAAATCAACAACCTTTAGCAGTTGGCTATATGGTCTCAACTGCACCCACCGGCCGTATGCCTGCATGTTTTGGTCAGCCTGTCCACATTTGGAAGATGTGTGTCCGGTATTCTTGAAAACGGCACTGCACATACATGTACCGAATATACAAACGCCCGATGACATACTCAACTCAACAAATGCCCATTCGTCGGCAACTGATCATCCTTTAGACTCTACGCTGACTGCCGATGTTTTACGTTATGTACTTGAGGGTTATAACGCACTATCGTGGTTGGCATTAGACTCGAATACCCATGATCGTTTATCATGTCTACCCATTAATGTACAGACCCTAATGGATCTCTATTACTTGACAGCTGCAATTACTTAAAAATAGAAAGAAAAACAAAAACACAAAGTAACGGAAAGAAGAAAGAAATAGTGAAAAGAAAATCTATATAAAAATATTACGATTTGTATTTAAATATTTGTTTTTATTCGTTCTATTATTATGATTTAATTTATTAAATTTTCTACGGTTTATTATTGTTTTACACAACAACAAAAACACACACACACACATCATGTGTATTATATTAAGAGCATGTTCTTGTTTTTCAAGATTTATTTTTCTTAAATTATATTATATTTTCTAATATTTTTACACATTTTTTTTTTAAATTTTCATTTCTGTGATATTCAGAAAACTGTAATAATTGTTTCATTTTAAAAAAAGTGCTAAATTTCATTCTATACTGCTTGCTCCTCTCTTCCTACTCCCCTACATAATAATTAAATTTTTTATTTGTTTGTATGAAAATTTTATATTAATTAAAAAAAAATATTATAAACACACACAACACACAAAGACACCCAAAACAAATACATTTAAAGAAACTAAATTCTATGCTTCCGTTATTTTTTCGGACTTCCAAGCGAGGGCTTTTTCAGTCAGACAAATTACATTGTACAACTAATCCTCCTCCTCCCACTCTTTCTGTTCCTCTTAAAACATTTTTGAACATTTGCCCAAGTTGTAGATGCATGAGTTGATGACGTGACATATTTTAAACAAATCTTTTAAACATTTGCTAATTTTTATAATTTTTTTTATTGATGTTTTCTTAATTTTTCTAAATAATTTATCTTTTCTTTTTATATTTATTTAAAATATTTATGTTGTTTGTTAAAAATTTGTAAATTATATATATTTTGTATAGAAATTCTAAAACTTAAAAAAATAATGTAAATGAAAATATATTTAATGATAAACCATACACACACACACAAAGGATTAAAATAATAAGCAAATTTAACACAATAAGATATTTTAAAAGAGGGTTTAAGTATTTTTCTATATAAAATACCAAGATTTAAAATTAGAATTAATTTTTATATAACAAAATTAAGTGTTTATGTTAATTTATATAAAAAAGAATCCTCTAAGAAGATGTCAATCTTAAACAACATACAAATTCGTTATTTTACTAATATTATGATGATGATTATATGATGGTCTTGAAATTTGGCGTTATTTTAGGTGAGTTTAAGAATATTTTTTTAACAAAGTTTTAAATTTCACACATTTGCTAATGAATTAAAAAAAAACAAAATTTTCAATACTAAAGTTTTCCCAAGGAGAATTTTCTCTAGAAAAATTTGTTCCAAACTAAATTTTACTATAGAGAAGTTTGTCCTAAACAATATTTTCTATGGAAAAGTTTGTCTCATAGCAAATTGTCCATAGAAAAGTTTGTTCCAAAGAACATTTTTTTGAGAAAAGTTTGTCTCAAACAAATTTTTTTAGACTAAATTTCCTATAGAAAAATTTGTCCCAAACTTTTGGAAAATGAATGAATGAAAATTTTATATAGAAAAGTCTGTCCCAAAAAAATTCTATAGAAAGTTTATTATAAACCGAAAAGTTTGTTCTAAACAAAAAATTTCCCTCAAAACAAACGCGTTAATGCTCTGTACTTGGAAATACCAGGGTATAAGTTACGTCATTTAATGGCGATCGATATTTTGGAACAAATTATGATATTTGTGATCGAATGAGCTTTCGTGACAAAACAAATTTCGCCCCTATTTCGAGCATAATCACCCCTATTCGGCATTTCAATTCGAATCGAAATTTTCTTTGATATTTTACATTTCGATTCGAGGCTCTGTAACTAAAATAACAAATTACAAAAACGTAGTTACGATTGAAATAAAATGGCTTCATCTTTTTCTTACGATTCCGTTTTTTGTTTGAATAGCAAATTTTCGATCGTAGCGTAACTGAATGCGGAAACGTAATCGAAATACTGAATAGGGGTGAATCTCAAACAAGAAAGTTTCAATCAATTTCATAATTCGATTCCTTTCTATTCTATTCACCCCTATTCAGCATTTCGATTACGTTTACGCATTCAGTTACGCAAAGATCGAAAAAGGGTATTCCAGCAAAAAACTGAATCGTAAGAAAAAAGAAGAAGCAATTCCATTTCGTTTCAATGCTTTATGAATGTGTGTATTCTGCGTTACGATCGTACCTAGGTTTTTTATAACGTTATCGTTAGCTATTAGGATTCAGATTATTTATCGTTCACTTTACTGCAAGATTGACATTAATTAAAACATTCGGGATTTTTTTGAACAGATTCAATTCGATCACGATAATTCTTTCCAGCTTTCACAAAAATATCATAAAACATTCAAAGTCGGTTTTTTACGAAGCAATATATTTTTGGGAATTTTGTCAGTTTTGTAGTAAATAAGCGATTTATAGGGTCCCAAAATTAAATTGTAGACATTACAAACGGAATGAAAACATATATATATTCACCACTATTCTGTATTTCAATTCGAATTGAAATTTTCTCCGTTTCGCAACTTTGGTATTCGGCATTTCGATTCGAAGATCCGTCACTGAAATAACAACTTACTAAAACGTAGATACGATCTTAATGCAGAATACATGCAATCGTAAAGTATTAAAATAAAATGGAATTGTTTCCTCTTTTCTTACGATTCCGTTTTTTGTTGGAATACCTATTTACGAACGTAGCGTAACTGAATGCGGAATGTAATCGAAATGCAGAATAGAGGGTCCCTTCACACGATGATAAAGGCTATAAAACTGTATTTTGATTATTTTCTGGGAAATGAACGACTTGCCTTGAAATAAATAGCAAACTGTTACATATTAGAAGACTGTCCTGTATGAGATGAAACTGTTTGCTAATCACCCACAATGAGTGATCCACCTGCATTTCACTCAACTCGTTTTTGGTTTTTGAATATAATTATGAGAATGTGCAAGCGACTATATTCAAATCGAGCTCGTAAACAATTTGTTTATGTGCTAAGAGAATACAAAATGTATTATTTGAATCGTTTGACTCGAGTTTGTTTCAAATTCGTTAAAATATGTAGAAAATTCGTAATGTTCGAAAAAAAAAAAAAAATCTGTTAACTGGTTAAAATTTGGCAGTCTTCAGTACACACATTTGAAAACATTTTAAGGGTGTTGTTGGATTTTTCCTTTATTTAACAATTTCGAACGTAAAATTTGTTCTTATGATCATTCGATTCATTTGCACTCGAAACACATAAACACTTATCATTATCCGTCAGTCGAAAAAAGTATTTCAAGAAAAAAAACAACGGAATTGTAAGAAGCCTACGATCGCATTAAGTAACGCAACAATTGAAGAAAGATATTCGAACAAAAACCTAAAACGTAAGGAAAAGAACAAGACGTTTGTGTGCATTCAGCAACGTTTTTGGAAGTTTTCATTTCAGTGACGTAATGTTGAATCGAAAACAAAACGAAAAGCAGCATATTATTAAGACACACATGAAAGCCTCTAGTAAACTAAATAAAGCCTTAATCAATAAAATAACATCTTCAAATTCAAATTTTTAGCTTTAATAAGAGGATTAAACATAAACTTTTGCTTATTAAGTAAACACTTCCTTTTTTTGTTATATTAGTTTTAAATCTTTGTATTTAATAGAAAATTTGTAAATATACTAATTTAATAAAAAAAACCTTAAAAAAATTGAACAGAAAACAAGAACAAAACAAAAAAAAGAATCCCTAATTTAAACTTAAATAAAAAGGCAACAAAATTATATAACTTATGTCCACTATAATATAAAACAAATTAAGTAATAAAAACAAAAAATTAAAATTTAATATATTTGATATGAAAAACTAAAGTTTCAAAATGGAAATTAAGTAAACAGAAAATACATATATGTAAAAAGAAGAATTTTTTGAATAAAAAATGCAATTATCTACAAAAAAAACATAAAAAAAGAAATTAAAAATTAAAAATTAAATAAACTTAAATTTAGTACAATTAAGTAAAAGAAATACAATTTTATATAAGTTTAAAAAATGTTAAAAACAACAATTTGTAAACTATAAATAAAAACGATGGAAAAAATTAAGCAAATTGTTACTAAAACAAACAAAAAAAAAAAAAAACAATTATAAATATATAAATAATAAACAAACATTAATTATAAATAAATTTATATTATAAAATGCTAACAATAAATTGTTAACATTTTTAACTAATAAACAAATTATTATAAATAAATAATTTTAAGTTTAAACAGCAGAAGAAGTAAAAACTTATTTAAAACAGAAAATTTCAAAAAAAAACAAGTTCGCTATAAAGAAACAACATAAACTAAAAACAACAATTAAAAAATACAACAAACAACAGCCTAAAATTAAATTAAAAACACTATTCTACCATTCTTGTTTTTTATATATATAATATATAAATATACATATATTATTAAAAAATAAATAAAAAAAAATAAATTTAGCTATAAGTTTTTTATATACATATTTAAAAGAAAATACTTAAAAAACCAACAAAACAAATTTTTAATTTTATAAACTAAAAACAAAAAACATTCATTTTAAACTATTAACACTAAAACTACTCTTCTCATTTATTATTTTTTTTTAACTAAATTATTTTAATTATAAATATCTAACAATAGTTTTATTTTCTTTTTTTTTTAACAAAAATAATTTTATTTTTATTTAAACTAATTTTTAGCAAATTTTTTATTTTATTAAACATCATTATCATTTATTATTATTATTTTTTTTAATTCTATATAAGCCAAGCCTAGTATATTTAATATACAATTTATATTTTTAAAAGTAATAAATTAAAAAAAAAAATCGAAATGTACAAAAAACAAAAAAATAAACTTTGTCGTTTAACTATTATTATAAGCCAGCTAGCAAAAAAGTAAAAGAAAACAAAATATTAAGTAATTAATTAAAATTAATGTATTAAAATTTAAATCATAATAAAACAAATAATTTGTTTTTATTTTTAAAATCTTATGTTTAAGTATTTAATTATTATACATATAAATAAATAATAATAAAAATTAAAACACAAACATCCAAATTCTTAAAAAAAAAAATTAATAAAAAAAAACAAAGTAATATAATAAACCTAGTAATTATATTATTGAAATTTTGTACATACTATACATACATACATATTTTGTGGTAACAAATATCACATACACACACACACACACTCTCTCTTTCTCTTCTCATATTCATAGTAATACTTAAACATACATAGTCTTCATTTATACATTAAAAAATACCACAGCACATTTAAAGAAATATAATTATTATTATTCATTATTATTATTGTATCAATTACAAAATAAAAAAATTAAAAAAAAAAAAATAAAATAAATCATGTAAATGTTATTTGTTTTTCT